>NW_024067604.1:63720-97077 GCF_015533775.1 Penicillium roqueforti
ATAACCCTGGTTATTGTGTATCTGTTTTTTTTTTTATTTCCTTTTGTCTATTTTTTTTCCCACACCACTTTTGCGGGGTTTTTTCGAGCTTTTCTGCCCCCCCCCCCCCCCCCCCTTGTCCAATCATTTCATACAAGCAGCTGCAGCTCATTTCCCCCAATGACTGCAGCTCCATGGTTTCCGACATTCGCTGAAGTGTTATCTAACTGACAGATCATGCAGTGACCGGACAGCTCCAGGAGATGGAGATGATCCGTCAGAAGGTCTATCAACTGGAACAGGCGCAGATCAAGATCAAGCAAGAGTTCGTCCCTCCTACCTTCTTGAAAGCTTGAATAACCCTTTCTGACATTACATTTTTCCTTTTTAGCTATGAAGCTGAGATCCGAATGCTGCGACACGAACTTGAGTCCCGTGGCGTGCAATCTATCCCTTCCCACATCGGCGGACCCGCGGCGGCTCATACAGCTCCTTCCCAGGCTCCCCCACCTGCCTTGGGCCACGGCCCCAGCAATCTGTTTGGCGGTATCATGACCAACCCACCAGGTAGTGGCCCCGGTCTTGCACCTTCCCTTCCCCAGGATCAGCAGCCTCCCCAGCATCCCCTTCAACAGCCTGCTTCGGTCGCTCAGCCTGGCGCGCCGCAACCCCAGCAGAGCTCCTTTGGAGGATATCCGGCTGGCGCTGCTGTGAACGGTATGTCGTTGTGTTTATGAAAGTTGTCGCCCAGTTTGCTGACCTGTTGGATTGTTCATCTCCTAGGCTATGGGCCGCCTCCACCTCCTACTGCATCCCCAGGCCCTGGTAAGGGCCGTGGTCGCGTTCCCCCAGGCCCCGGTACCCCCCAGCAAACGCACATCGCCTACCCGGATCCTCGTGCTTCCCCTCAGATCCCTCGCCCGACTCCTCCGAACCCCCCTCTCGGCCGCACAGCCGAACGTCCAGGAAATATGCTGGCAAACTGGAACCCCGATGATTTGCCTCCGTCGCAGAAGCGTGAGGGTTCTGATTGGTATGCCGTGTTCAACCCCGAGGTCCAGCGTGTTCTCGATGTGGAACTGGTACATCACTTGAACCACGACAGCGTCGTTTGCTGTGTGCGCTTTAGCCGTGACGGCAAATACTTGGCTACAGGCTGTAACCGCTCGGCTCAAATCTTCGACGTGACCACCGGTCAAAATGTGGCCACCTTGCAGGATGAAAACGTCGACAAGGACGGCGACTTATACATTCGCAGCGTTTGCTTCAGTCCGGATGGCAAATATCTTGCGACTGGTGCTGAAGATAAGCAGATTCGGGTAAGTCTTGAGATTATATGGAACCAGCTATGTAGGAAGATTACTGACTGAATGCGATTGGCTCTAGGTTTGGGATATCAACCAGCGCACCATCAAACATATCTTCAGTGGACACGAGCAGGACATCTACTCTTTGGACTTTGCTGGCAACGGTCGATTCATCGCCTCTGGCAGTGGAGATAAGACCGTGCGCCTTTGGGATATTCTCGACGGCAAGCTTGTCTACACCCTTAGCATTGAGGATGGTGTCACTACTGTGGCCATGTCTCCGGATGGCCGTTACGTAGCCGCGGGCTCGTTGGACAAGAGCGTGCGCGTTTGGGACACTACAACTGGATACCTGGTAGAACGCCTAGAGAGCCCAGATGGCCACAAGGACAGTGTTTACTCGGTCGCGTTTGCACCCAATGGCCGTGACCTTGTCAGTGGCAGTCTGGACAAGACTATCAAGCTCTGGGAGCTTACCGTTCCCCGGGGCATGCACCCTCACAGTGCCGTCAAGGGCGGCAAGTGTATTCGTACATTCGAGGGCCACAAGGTTAGATCTGAGATTACTTGAGCGAGATAGGCAGAAGCTAACCTTTTGACTACAATATAGGACTTTGTTCTCAGTGTGTGCCTGACACCCGACGGTGCTTGGGTGATGAGTGGTTCCAAGGACCGTGGTGTTCAGTTCTGGGACCCAGTGACTGGAAATGCCCAAATGATGCTTCAAGGCCACAAGAACTCTGGTGAGTTTCATACAATCCTAGCTTGCATTATCATCTCTGACTCTCTAACTCCGAATAGTCATCTCGGTTGCACCCAGTCCTACTGGCAACCTGTTCGCGACCGGCAGTGGAGACATGCGTGCACGAATCTGGAGGTGAGTTGTCCCGAGTGTGTTTCAGGATCGTAAGCTGACTTGTTTTCTAGATACTCGGCGTATACTGGACGATGAAAGGGTTGATCCTTTGGGCGCAATATGATGTTTTTGCTTTGGTGGGCTTTATTTATGCAGAATTTTGTTTCTATTCTTTACTTTATACACTTTGTGCGCTTTAGTGTATACGTGAATTCCCTTTTTCAATTTCAAAATCGCCATTCTTTACACCTGGTTTATTGTCATGTATGTTGTAGATGTAAAGGGCAGTGGTCACACGGACATTCTGGAAAGCTGAATCTCATCCCAACTACATCCCTGTCCGTCTGAATCACCACAGAGCCTCCGACATTTTGTACTCCGAAAGACTTGGAATACGGAATACGGAATACTCCGAATAATATTTTGTCAAAAGCTCGGTAATAAACACCTCAAATCCCCTACACCCCCTACGGAGACATGCTGATCCAAATCTCGTCAAAGCACCGAGCTAGGCTTAATGCGTATGCATAGTCTAGCCTTCGCCCATTCAGGAAGTAGTTCGTGAGGACTAGTCGCATCCCTGCAGGAACCATTCTTGACAAGTCCCGATACCTCATCTCGATGCAGGACGTGCAGGGTTACTCGTGTCAGATGGTCATGGCTGTCATTTCTCGGATCGTTCCCAGTATGGAGCTAAGACCACGAGTAGCTATGATCGACATGGCCCATGAGCCAAGCCATTCGCAGTTTAAGGGGGGAGGGGAAATATATCGACACTAATCCAAAGCCCGTGCTGATTGATTCCTCCTATTAAGGGCCACAATCGACTCCCACTTGGCTCAAAAGAGAGACAGAGACAGATCTCACTAGATGGGAGAGGTCAATTTGATTGGCTCTTCAGGAGATTCAGATCAGCCTGAATTTTCCAAAGCCTTGGGCGGCTAACTAGGATATTCGATGGGCTGAGATCGGACGCTATTGGCGACTATCGGGATGGCGCATCCTAGTACTCGTAATTACGGCCTAGCTAGCCATTGAGCGATTGCTGACTCCGAGATCGACTGAATAATCTACATGTCGACTGCAGGTCGATCACGGTCCACTTGCGAATTCATTGAAAGGCCCGGCCCGTCTCCTCGAGGGGAGATGCACAGCACGATGAGTTTGCGTGTTTTCTTTTTCTGAGATTATGAGTCTGACAGATGTCAGTCTCTTCAACAATATCAGTTACAGAAGTATCCAGAGAAGGAAGTATGGAAGAAGTATAGGGGAACGAGCTGAAGGCTTTCGTCGCCAGTCGCGGCTGCGAGTATATTCGTGTGACTGACACACATTTCACACCGAATGTATCAAAATACATTACGACTAATGAGAAATTACTATTCCTTGTGGTACAGGAATCGATGCGTCCAAAATGCATCTTCATAGACCATGCAATGCACCTCCAGTGCTTCAGGGCCTCAGGGCCAGGGCTCTCTAGGGCTCCCAAAGCTCCACGAAACCCCAGGAACCCCAGTTCGTCCCTTTGATTGGAATTCTTTTTTTCTTTTTCTATTATTTTCCGGTGGAGTCAGGTCGCCTCAATCGCCCAGGATCCCCGGCCCACGGAGATCGTCGAATCAGACACACTATACACAGTTGCATGTATCTCTGGCCTTGAACTGCCCTTCTTCCCCCCCCCTTTTTTCCCAATTTTTATAAATCGAATTACCAAACGTCATACAGGCGAAATGGGGCTTTTCAACTATTTCACCGGCTGACTCCCCTCCCCCTGTCGCCCCCGCCATTGCAGGTATATCTAGATCGGGAGGCGCCACGGTCGATGCGGAAGATCATCACTAGTTGTCAATCATTATATTTCTCGCTTTTCATGAATGACCTGCATATATTTGCTATTTCCTCTCCTCTTTATCTCACATATATACATCCAGATCTAACGGATTGCGCTTTGGCCGGCCGGTTTGTCTATTTTCCCCATCCTTGCTTCTTTCTGAGAACTCGTTGCCAGCCAGAACCCAAATATCACCGGGGATTGGGTCTCAGAGCATAGTCAAAGACTATTCAGAAAAAAAAAACTCCCCAGCACATCCCGAGGACAGGTATACATTGAGATACATTGGTATCTCGTTGGAGATCCGGAGGGAGAAGGTATCCTTACCTTTCTGAAAGATCCCGAGAGGAAGACCTCAAACAGTCATCAAGATGGAGACCTCAGAGCCCGTCTCTTACGACTTCCCTGGCCATGCCGTGAGTGCGTTTGCACACAGACGCTCGATAGACTCGACCCTGAGCCATAACTTTCCCTTCTATTCGCATCAAACAGCATCATACTCGCTGCATTACCAGACCTCAAGTAGCTTGCCTTACAGCTTCGGTCACTCTGTGGGTCACACACATGCACACTCGAATCCCTATCAGCAATACTTTGTCCATAGTCAGCACCCGTTACAGCCGCAACCACTGCGCACAACAGCACAACCGTTGCAGTCTCTTCCAGAGATTCGTCCGGCGAAGAACGCCATCAGCCATACAATCAAGTCTACTCCCGACCATGCTCCACGGGTGCATATCTCGACTGGAAGCCACAGTTCACCAGTCGGGGCAAAAAACGAGACGAAGCAAACCACCACTGATCTCGCCTTCTCAACCAACGTGGATGTCCTGATGAAGGCAATTCAGGCCAAGCATGCTTCATTACTGATCCAGCAATCGCTGCCAGCACTCCAGCATCCGGCACCCCCGGCACCACAGACTTATGCCGGATCCTACCCGACTGCCTCGCCAACGCCACCGCGGTACCCTGCCAATGAAACTCAGCCATCGCGGAGGAAGCGCAAGTACAACTGCACCCTCCCAGGCTGTGGTAAAAGCTTCGCGCAGAAAACACACCTAGAAATCCATATCAGGGCACACACGGGTGACAAGCCATTTGTGAGTACACTTGTCATATGTCTATCCAAATTGAATCAAATGTTTTAAGACAGCAACTAACCAGTTTGAATGGGGCAGATATGCAAGGAACCCTCATGCGGGCAGCGCTTCTCGCAGCAAGGCAACCTCAAGGTAAGCACATCACCAGCTGCCGCGCCAGGCGATTGCGATGCACGAGGCAGACACTGACATGTGTGCTAAAACCTAGACCCATCAGCGGCGACACACCGGCGAAAAACCCTTTCAATGTGACATCTGCCACAAGCCATTCGCTCAGCGAGGCAACCTCCGCGCTCACAGGCTCACCCATGATCAATCTAAACGGTTTGACTGCCGTTTAGATGAATGTGGCAAGCAGTTCACCCAGTTAGGCAACCTCAAGGTAAGTTTTTGTCCTCCTTATGATAACCCTCCATCAATACTTCCATACAACACCACCGTTTAAGCCAACCCATGCTAACTAACCCCTTATCCCAAAACAGTCACACCAAAACAAATTCCACGCAGCAACACTCCACAATCTAACGATCCGGTTCTCACAAATGGCCGAGAATGGACCGATGAACATGAATGCGGCAGATCGCGATCTCTGGATATATTTCGCCGGGCTATACAAAAACAGCAACAAGGGCATCAAGGGCCGTGGCAAGGACCGGCGAATCTCAATGACGAGACGGTCTGACCCAAAGAGTAGATGTGCCCCCGTGGATCGAGTCCTCATGGACCGAATACAGTCTGTTGGGTCTGAGGAGGGCGTTTCGAAGATGCAGTTGCAGATGCAGATGCGCCGTGGGAGCTTTGAGGATGGCTTCTCCGTTTATAATACTTCTAGCAGTGATGGCGATGATGGGGATTCCTATTATATTGAGCGCAAGCCTCATGTTCATGTTCATGGCCATAGCCATGGTCATGGGCATTGATTGGGTTTGGTTTCGGACATTTCTTTTCATTCTTTTTTATATTGCTTTGTATTTATCTACTGATGACCCCTTTCTGATATCCCTGTTCTTATTTCTTACTGGTTTCCATGTGGCTTCCACAATTAATTCCCTTTTTGTTATTGTTCTATCTCATTGTCTTCTGGATCCAAGTCCTACTTGGATTTCACTCTTTTTCTCATTCTTTTCCTTTGGGTTTATCAAGATGTACACGATTTACGAAGACTTTCATATGTATTTTGAATTTGGGATATCCCCGCGTTAGGGTTGTACGGTTGAATCAACATGGTCTTGGGGTGTTTCTTTTTTTTTTTCTAGTTTTGTACAACTTCAGTGGTGTAGGTCGGCAACCCGCATATTCGTTGTGTCTCGAGAAGAATCGAGAAAGGTTAATTTGGAATAATCGGAGAGAGATTTTCATATTTCTGTCAGCCATTCAAAGACCCGGAGTTGGAGTGTACAATACAGAGGAGCAATGGAGAAAAAGGCAGAAAAAGGCTCTCCGGGACATAAGTCATTTAATGAAAAAGCTCAAAGAGATCAAATGCGAGAACGCAGCATGCATAAGCTAATACCTCATCGAGATGGCATCCATATTTGTGACAGCTCTATTGCGCATCGGCATCGGCAATATCCAAATCTCCATCCGCAGCACCCTCCCGCACAGAAACAGGCGGGGCCTGGGTGCCGAGGGGAGTGGCGTTAGCCAGGGCATCAGAGATGAAGGATTCCTCGACGGCAGCTTTTCTCCGGAACACGCGGAGCCAGCGACGACCCCATTGGCGGATGATGGCGTCCTCGGGGAGAGTGCCGCTGCCATCACCGCGCTCCATCAGCTCATCGTTGCTTCCCGCGGCGATGGAGACGATAGAGTCCTCGATGTACTTGAAGAGGGCTTGCATGTCTGTGCGCTCGCTCGCGAGGGTCTCGTCGATGACGCTAAGCTGGGGCTCGTAGAGGCCGGGCTGGACGCGGGCGGCGACGATCTGGCGCATGCGGTTAGTGACCTTGCCTACGGTGGCGGAGATCATCTCGAAGATGTGGGGCTTTGCGAGGATGGTTCCTGCCGCGACAGACTCGGAGAGAGCCCATTCGAGGACGGAGAGCGGGCTGAGGATGGTGTAGTTAAGCAGCTTGTCGATGATGTTGATAGCAATACCAGGCTGATCGACCCAGTACTCCATGACGGAGGTGATTATTTGGCAGCGGGCGTGTGGCGATTCCGTGCCGATGGCCAGAAGACGGTCTTTGCTCCGTTCGATGCATGACAAAACGTGAGAGAGCGATTTCGACCCGACGAAGCAGAGTGATGTTACGAATGCATCTGTCGAGGGGATCTTGGGGTCGTCAACGCCCTGGCTTTTGGCCTGGTCTTCAATGGCGGTGATGACGGGCTGGATTTCTTCGTCGCTAGCCTTCTTCCGAATAAGCTGCATGAGTTCTTGTCCTTCTTTGGAATATGGTGCCACTGGAAGTTCAGGTTAGCCACATTCTCTGCCATTTGGGCCACGAATTAAATTTACTTTCGGAGGAATATTTGAATTCCGGGGTATCCTTCTCTTTGCCTGCTGTGATCAACTTGGGGTAGGGATCAGGAAGAGTTCCCTTAATGCGCTGAGCGAAGCTCAACCGAATTTCCTTGTCCAAAGCACCATGGATGAACGCCATTCTTGGATCAATGGAGGGCAGATCAAGATCGTCGGCCCTGTGAAATTGTTAATGACCGATTACACCGTGTAGAAGCTGACATTGTCGACTTACCACTCGCTCCATTTCCATGTAAACCCAAAGTTGCTCAAGTGGTGCGCAAACCAGTCCAGGAAACGGTTGCTAAGCTCCAAATCCATTGTTTCCAGGCTGTTATACAAGAATCGGATTGCACGACCCAAACTCGGCGCAATTGCTGCAGGGGCGATCTTGCAGCACTCGGTGAGAACAGAGTGATAGTAGACCAGTTTGTGTTCCGACGCTGGCAATTGGAATAGCTGCGAGAAGACTGCGTCCACTGCCACATCCTCGGGCTTCCACGGCTGCACCTCTCCGATGAGCTCGCGCATTCGGTCGAAAGGCGTGGCGCGCTTCACGAATGTGGTAGAGGTAAAATAGCAGTCGATATCGATCAGGAACTTGGCCGTAGCAACGCGGTTGAAGTCAAGGAGGTTAATGGTGTCTACCAGTGCATCCCGAATAAGCGAAGAGGAGATGTCTGTGATCGCAGGGACGGTGTCTACTTCTTGGTTGGCATACACCGAAAGGTAGACCTCTGGGAAGAGAGGACGCGCGCCGTTCGGTACAGGATTAGGCACGGTGATCGTGGGGAAAGGAACCTTGGTCACCGACTCGAAAGACTTGGGCTCATCCGTCTCGGCGTCAGGGACATCGTTCCAAGGACGAGGGAGGCACTTAAGCTCCCAGCCCCGGTTGGCCTCCCCTTGAAGTTGAGTCTGCATCAAACTGATAACACTTTGACCAGCTGCCTCCTGATTCTCCTCGGGGCTGAATGTGTTCACCAGATCGACGAGGGCGTGCGGCGTAGACGCAATAATGTCGGTCTTCTCCAGAAGTGCGGAAGCCTGGGCTTCG
The DNA here is from genome assembly GCF_015533775.1 of Penicillium roqueforti. Taxonomy (NCBI): domain Eukaryota; kingdom Fungi; phylum Ascomycota; class Eurotiomycetes; order Eurotiales; family Aspergillaceae; genus Penicillium; species Penicillium roqueforti. The sequence continues at coordinate 72,315 of NW_024067604.1, forward strand.
AAGCCAGTGGCGGGGGACAGCATGACATAAGGAATGGTGAACTGAATGATCTTTACCAATTCAAGGCCAAGAAGCTAGAAGCTGTTAGATGAGGTTCACATCACAGGTCGATTAATCCCAACTTACATCTTCCGAAGAGGCAGTCTGAAGATCGACTGCACGAGCGAACAGCTCTTCCAGAAGAGGGAAGATGCCATCACCCTCATAGACTGGCTGGAGAATACCCAGAAAGCGAATAAGAAGCTTGACTTCACGCCATGCGCCAATGTCGATATACTTCTGCAAGGCCTCAGCTGCCTTGCTCAAAACCTCGGATCCAAGCTCAGGCTTGAGACCATGTGCGACCAGGACCGTGCCGGCGATAAAAGGAATTTTCATGGGTTGTTCGAGAACGCTGCAGATATCCAAGTTAGTAATACTCCGAAGTGGTTGAGTACACCGACACGTACAGATCAAGGGAGATGTTGACAAAGTCGCGGCGGATCTCCTCGTCGTCGTAGTTATCCGTGACTGTCTTCGCAATACCCTGGACGTCATCTTCTGCTCTGCGAGCAGCCTATTAATGAGACATAAGCGTTAGTTCATATCCACCATTTGTAGAGCGCAATGCGCGCGGCGGAAAAAAAAAAAAAAACGAGGCGCGTACCGATTCCGCGATGGTCAACAACTGCCGTCGCACCTGGACGAACAATGGCTCTTCATATCTGCGTCTTTGGGGGCGGCGATCAAAGTCATCATCATCTGTAAGAATTACAGCCAAGTTAGCGTGTTGTTTGGGAAGCTTAGATTCATGTTCTCACCTCTGTAGCGACGTTTGCGCCCACCCCTGTAGCCCTGGTTTCGTCGGTCGTTTTCGGCCATTATGTTCTGGAATCAATCCAATGAGCCAGTGTAATACCAGATTGCTATCGTAGAGACAGTGATTCTGGGGAAGTAGAAAACGAGGGTGACAGCTAGCTTGAGGTGAATGGGGAGCTCGGAAGGGGAAATTGAAGTTCCGGACCCGGTGCCCCTGCGGGAAGTATCTCAACGGACCAGACATGTAACGAACGACACTACTAGGTCACTACATAGGTATTAGACAATGTAGGATAATTGAATATTCCTCACATACTAGAAAATTACACCGTTCAAATCCTATTGATTCTTTACGCATTACCCCAAAGAAAAAGAAAATTGTCTGCTTGAGAACTGGAATGACATATAGCTCATGGCCGGTAAGTCGGAGGACCGGGGAACCAGCCGAGCCCGATGAATCTGATACAAGGATATTGCGAACAAAAAAAAAAGAAAGCAAGGACGCAAAGGGAAGAACGAACGGGGATTCTAGCGCTGCAAGACGAGAGATTGACCATAGAAGGGTCCTCCCTAAACGTGCGTGTATCCAAAGAAATCTTCAAGATCTCCGATGCATTTGTGGGAAGATTCACCCCTCCGGAGGCGAGATCGACTTGCTGCGTCTGGAGGTTCTTCCCCTCGACCGATGAAACTATGCAGTGTCCGACCCCCAAAGGCAGACGTGCACAGAAAGGGTATCACTTTTTCCTCCCGAGAGCTGTCTCAGACACCTCAAAATAAACTCCAGGCCATGACCTCCCATTGCGTGAAAACCATCAACCTTTACCACCCCGAAGAAACATGGTTTCCGCTTCCCAGCCATTAAAGGATGCACTTTTCCCATCTCATACCATTCCCTGCTCATTCCAGTTCCAAGGATCCACCATGTCCGGGGCGGAGGCATACCGAGTCCCCGACGAAAAAGAAAAAAAAGACAAGGCAGTGCAATCTCAATTCAGAGCTTACCCGAGATCATGGAACTTGGTTGGCAGGTCGAATCTCACGCAAAGTGCAGATGGCGGCACAACGAACATACGTATCCCTCGCGGAGGGCGGAGGACACTCTCTGGTCAACTCAATCAAGGTGTGCAAGCATCTCCTCCTTGGTAAGGGGTTTGAAGGTATCGAGGCCGAGGCCGCGAGCTTCGAGGGCTGGGCGAGCGTGAGGGGGAATCATCTGGGCGTTGAGTTCAGGGGCAATCGAAAGTTCTAGATGGTGGATTAGTGGGGGTTGTGTCTAGAGAGGGCGGGAGATTGTACCATGTTGTGAGAAATCGAAAAGGGCGGGGAGATCCTTAGGGGGGTTGTTGTGGTGGCGCGAGTCCGGTAGCCGAGTGTTGGGGTCGCGGAGCTCATCGAAGAAGGGGTGGCACATGGCTTCCACCGCGGACAACCGTTGTGTCGGGGTGTATTCCAGAAGGGCGGAGATGAGGTCAATAGCCTCGGGTGGCGCCTTACGGAAAACCTAGTACGGTCAGCACCATTACGGACCGGGGGTACGGGGGTCATAAAATACCTTGTTGAAGGGATGGGGCTTGATTTGAGGGAACTTGTGCTCCATATAGTTGGGGTTCATGGTGCGGATTTGTTCTCGAGTTGGGGTGCCCAAAACCTTGATGATTTCCACCAGCTGGTCAATGCCCGATTCACCGGGGAAGAGGGGCTGTCCAAGCATCAATTCCGCCATCACACAACCAGTGGACCAAACATCTAGGACAGTAATGGTTAGAACTCAATATGGTTTTGGGCAGACAAAAGGGATATTCACCAATCTTTGTTGTGTAGTTGGTCGCGCCAAAGATTAATTCGGGCGCCCGGTAGTAGCGAGAGCAGATGTATGACACGTTGGGCTCGTTTTCGATCAGAATCTTAGCGGATCCGAAATCGCAGAGCTTCAGAATACCCGTGGCGGGATCTAAAAGGAGGTTCTGAGGCTTGATATCCCGGTGGCAGATACCCTGTGAGTGGATGTAGGCCAGCGACCGGAACAGTTGGTAGATGTAAAGCTTGACCTCTAGCATGGGCATGGTAGTCTTGAGTTTGTTGAAGTAACGCGATGCGCGGTACACGGTCTCGGGCACATACTCGAGGACGAGGTTAAGGTAGACTTCATCTTTCTATTTGAGGGGGAGATCGGGGGCACGGTCAGCCCACGGGGAACGGGGAACGGGGGACGGGAAGACGATCGGGCGGGACACCCAGGAGACACATACCCTGTCGCCATTGGAGTAGTAAAAGGCTTTGAGTTCGACGATGTTAGGATGGCGCACGATCCGCATGATCTGCAGCTCACGGTTCTGCGAGAGACTGGGGTTAGTCCAACACACACACACACAGAGAGAGGTCTCCAGAGTGAGAGAAGCCGATTTGATTTACCTTGAACCGCTTATCCTGGAGGACTCTCTTGATGGCAGCATCTTCCCCGCTCGGAGCCATCTTGGTCTGAAACACGACACCGAAGGAGCCATTGCCCACGATCTTGCACTGGGTGTAGGAGATCTCCTTGGATTCGCCAGTCAGTCCATCCTGGACCTTCTCCCGGATGACCTCTGGACGCGGTCAGTTGTCTCCCGATTAAAAAGGCGATTGATATATCTTACCACCCATGCGCAAAGTCGGGAACAATCCGGGTCGATTTTGTGACATCGCGGCGATAGATAGAGATGTGAAGGGGAGAAGACCGTTTTGGGTGGTAAACCGGGGTGGAGTAGGGAGGGGCGGAAGGACCGATGGGAAAGGAAGCAAAATGGCACACCCGGGAGCCAAGAATGTAGTAAAAGTAGGGAAGAGGAAGAAGAATGAGAGAGGAGAAGGTGGGCAACTTTGCGTAGAGAATGTTCAACCAATGAAGTCGAATCGAGTGAAATAAGACGGGTTAGACTAGGGAAGGTTAGGTAAAATTGGGGCGGGTTCAGGGCCAAAAGAAAGGTGACGTTGATGGAATGGAGTTCCTTTCTTTCTGGTCCTTTTTCACGTGTTTTTTTTTTTTTTTGGATCTGATTCTTGAGTTGTGTGAAAGAAACAAATTCAGGAGGGAGGATTCACGATCAAAGCCAATTGTCTTGGGGTTTGAGCAATTCGGGAGGGGAAAAGAGGAAAAAGAGAGGGGCGGGAGAGCTACAAGGTCAAGTTGAAATCCAACTTTCTCAGGTAATGGGAGTTGGTTTTTTTTTTTTTGTGTTTTATAAGTTACATACATAGCATACATATACATGTAGTTAATCACTATTGAACTACCACTATTTACCAGTCACTATTATCTCGAATCAAGATGCAATTCTCGATTATTCCTTACAGTATAGTATTGTCACTGACCGTATTTCCACGTCGGGAGATGATATCATACGTGATGGCGTAATTACCATACCGTAAAACCAAAGAAAAGACTTTGGAGAAAGCGGAGTCTCCGGGGTAGTGGGAATATAACGAGCTATACATAGTATCATGGACAGACTCAATCTGTTTATAGCCTAACACCCCTAACATCCCATACAAAAGAAACAGGATGTCGGGTGACCCAACGGTGATTTTCCCTGGAACCACCGTTATTGGCCATTACTGTACTGTAAGCGGTCTTTGCTATCACGAGACCAGCTGACCTCGAAAAAAAAGGAGCTTGGGCCGAGAGACGGCCCCAGCGACAATGGGAGCTGGAGGCACTAGTTATTCCAGCTTCTATAACTAATAATATCGACTAGTATACTACTAACGACAGACTAGCTAAATCATTTTTGGCTTTCTATCTGTGTCGCTGCATAACAGGGACATTCCGAGAAAAATAATAATAATTAACACACCGGTAATTGGGATCCAGACCGAGCGGTTGGAAAGCCATATACAATAGTCACAGCTCTTCGGCCCGGATAATCCATCGGAATTGAAAGGGGCTCCCGTTGCACTTCCATTCTTTCGAGGGATCTCGATGCTATCAAGTGCATTGGTGCAGGGGTTCCTTGGCATGTGAGTCGAAGCTATCTCAGCCGACGCCATCGTTGGGATTCCAGCCGTAGTCCCGTCCATGCAGTCTCTTGTACCAAAGATCTGGACCGGCAGGCAGAATGAGATGTATCAGAAAGACAATAAATTATGAATTCAGGTATTAAGTGGGAAAAAGAAACCCTCTGATGAAGGGGGGAGGAATGTTGGTTCCTGGCACCAGCTCAGGTACTAAAGAGGACTGAACTCCGTAGGGATGCACCAGGCTTAAACGGTTAACGTTGAGGAGCTTACCTGGTGTATTGTATTGTATTGTATTGGTATTTACTGGTATTTGAGCGTGACATTTGGATTTGATTGGCAACGCATTTATTATTTATGATCAACTACCATATACAATAGTTATAGTATTCTCTTCCCCTAACTCTATAGATGCTCAGCAAATTCGCCCAGCAAGATCATTTGTCATATCTTAGCATTCCAAAGAAATATCTACATTCTCGCCATCTACTCCGTAAATTTAAACTATAGCTTCCCCTCATCGACGTCACCAGACCGAGAGCAGGTGACCATGGCTGACGGATCCGAATCGCCACAGTTCAACTTGTCATGCGACATTAGTTAATCTGCTTGACACGAGGCAAAACAGAATTTGACGCCCCATCAGCAGGGGTCTGACGCCGTCAACCTGAAATATCCAGAACCATGCATCGGTACCACGACTGCAGGTGTACACTCGGGATTCCGATATGTCCATCGGGTCTCGGCTAACAAGATGCCCAGCCATTTGCTGACGCTACTCAATATCAATCAGCAATGGATCGAACTGCTTACCTTTTAAGGATAGTGGATTCCATTCAATATCCAATACTGACCCAGCCTGGGAACCCACACATCATAGACCCTTGGACGTCCATATCCACCGTATACATCCCCGACAATGTATCCAATGTATAAAATTGCACAATGTGCATACCAGTAGCACTATTGTTTCACGGACCCGGGATGAGAATCGGGTGTGTTCCTGGCAAAAGCAACACCTCCCGGCACTGGCATGATGTTTAAAATGTCAATGCATATGCATGGGAGGAAACCGTCGGAATGCCAGCCCAATAGTGCACCGTCGGCATGTACAGATCATGAAAGCATGGAAGCAAGGAACGGCATTCCATTCGAGGTCTCTATCAGACACGTGGGTGATATCGCAGGCTAAGTATAATGAGATATAAGATGTACGAATAGCACTTGGCGTCTTCCAGGTTGAAAGTGATACTTACGGTGTACATCGTACCCAAGATTCAAGCAATTATGCGAATCATCCTAGAGGCTATTGGTTCAATCTCCAAATTGGATCCAGTCTTCCACGCTACGGGTTCATGACGATCTAAATCTACCGATCTGTTGAAAAGCACACATTGCGTCTATTCATATTCATATTCCAACATAGAAGAACCTTAGTAGATATCATAGTTAGTTACTGTATGATTACATGATTCTCCGGCCGAGGAACAAGTATCGTTTACATGCCAAGGTATACAACCCTGGGCAAGACCTCCATGGTACTCCGTACCGGTAGAACGAAATACAATTCTAAATCGCCCAACCTACCAATGAACCTCAGGGGAATGAATGTGTCTTGTGGACACGCTACCCACATTCATTTCCAGAAATCATATTATTGAGAACAGCATGTCCTATGTTGTGTATTACCAAAACTAAGCCTGTCAATTGGGCCGACACACTCGGACCCCCTCTAAACTGTAATTTCCTTTCTCTTCCTTTTCAATTTTTTTCATTTCATTCTGCTTTCAATTCTGATTCGCCTAGAAGATTATTCCCGGGGTCAGCCATTTATCCGGAACATACATCCTTAGGTGCATATCCGGCCTCGAAGATGACTGGCCAGTCCCTTCTACATAGGGCAACCGCCAAGTTCAAAAAAAGGACAAAGCCCTAAAAAGAGGGTGGAACGGGGAATATGATGTCACTGGAGTCAGATAATTAGCGTCTGAACGACTATCAACCGCGGGACTTCCAATAGCGAGGCAGCACTCCAACCCAGCCACACTCCAAGCAGGGAACTGGGTGCGTATGGCCCATCTACGACTGCCATCGGGCTGGAATATGGAGTAAGTGGCTGAAGATCCCACATGTCATATGGGAGCGAAAGTGCCATAGCACACCGTGCCTAAATCTCGTCTGCACCGTACCTCATTTTCTATTCCAGGACAAACACCCCACAATAACCCTCCGTATCATTTTCGAGAGCGAAACATGGGAGACCCAACATATAAACGAACCCACTTTATCGAGAAACTTAGTCCCATAATGAAGTGGAGAAGAAAGCAGAGACGGTTCCCATTCTAGGAGATGCATAAGGCCACTGCTGCACTCCGGAGTCGTCTACCAATTGCAGGAGGTGCTCCAGTGCCCACTGCATATAGTGGAGCGATGTTGGATGGATTCGTCTGATTTGTCTTGGAAAATGCCATCGTTCGTCCCGGTCACCGCTTTGGGTGTATGCGGGCATTATCCGGGACTATTTTCCTCTCCGCTTTGTGTCTTGTTTGATATCTGCGGATAAAGTACGAAGTACAGCTTTGTCTTTAGTTATGAGAAATAATTGAAAATTCCTTCAAAGAAAGATCAATATAGATGTTGAATGGTCTGATTTTTGGCAATGCCAACGCATAGTTCACTACGGAGTATACATTGATCCACATGGACAAAGAGTTGACCGCACCATGGACATCCTTAGCAAGAAACACTTCACAATGAAATCATTACAATTGACTCAACTTAACCAAACTCAACTAAATCAAAACTTGTTTTACATTGGCCCCTCTATGATGCGAAAAACATAACCAGAGCTATCTGCAGGCGCAGCCATGCATCCCAGGCCTGGCAATCCCATAGACCCAAAACATGGCCATGCAAGGAAATGAACTGGAAAGATAGCAAGGAGACACAAGATATCAGACCACAGGCCAAACAGAGATGCAGCATCAGGTGGTAATGGAAAAGGAAATCAAAGAACCGGAGTGTGAATCTATACAAAAAAAACGTTGGAATCTCCAGGGCGCCAAACAACTGGCCACCTGCACCAGCAACCCAAATTCAAGAGGATATACCGAGGAAGAGAGACAAACATATGTCATTTCAGACATGAGAGTGAAGAACTACTAAAACATGGGGGGTGAAAGGGTTATTATCTCGGGCGATGCGAGAGGAGAGATTTAGAAGGGAGGAGGGATCATGGTAGCAGGGTCAACCTTGTCCTGCTGCTCCATGACATCCTCACCAGCAAGCTCAAGGGAGACAGCAAGACCGAGCTTGGCCGTTTGCTAGAAAGAAAAGAAGATAATTAGCATTGACATCAATAGGAATTTAAAAAAGATATGTCGCTTACCTTGGCCTGGTCGATCTCACCAGCGAAGGAGAGAGAGATGGGCATAGCAATACGCTTCTCAAGGAGACAGCTGACCTTGCCGGTGCTGTCAACCTGGGCGCGGAACGAAGACGCACGGAAGTCGTACTTGGCACCAATGGCAGTGGTACCGTCACGAGAAGGACCACCCATCATAAGAGTAGCGGGAGAGGGTTGGAGTTGGAGGTTCATGTCAATACCAGCCTCAACACGCTCGGACAGCTTGCGCCAGTAAGTGGCGTTGAAAGTGCCCTGGGCCTGGAGCTGAGCGGTACCAATCCAGTCCTCACCCTTATACTTGGCGGAGTAGGACAGAGCTGTCTCGGGGCGAGCGGTGATGGCCTGGCGTTGCCAGATAGCCTCGAAACCAAGAGCGAGGCTGGGGGTGATGGACTGCAAGTAGCTGCCGACGAAGATACCGGTGAGACCACCCTCGAGGAGAGAGGGGTTGAAGGCCTTGAGGGACGCGGAGAAGTCACGGCCAGTGTAGTCGTTATCTATCTGGACCAAGCCCTGGCTACCGCCGTTCATGATCTGAGCATTGGTCTTGGTGACAAGGGCCTGGTTCCAGCGGTAGTTGGCGACGGCGGCGAGGGCACCGTCACTTCCGTAGTTACCCTGCATAAACACCTATCGGGGGACGATATGTTAAATACTGATATTTGTGGTGATCGGCATCGCATGGAATAGTTGTCCTTACCCTGGGGCTTCCGTACATGGCGGAGAAAGCATATGGAGGCAGATTGCCGGTTGAGCCCATAGAGAAGGCATGCGACACACGGAAAAGAGGGGACATGCCGAAGACCTTGGTCAGGTCTGCCCGGAGACCGGAGAACATGAAGTTGGTCAATAGAACATCCTTCTGCACTTCCCTGGCCAGGTTATCGACAGTGCCGGGGTTGGGTAGGTTGAGCAAGGCCCTTCGGTCGGAGAACGAGGAGTATGCATCGTTAATAGCCGCAGCGGCAGGGTTCTCTGTGAGAAAGGAGAGAGATGATAGGTAATCGGCCATTTTGGTTGAAATCTGATAATTGACGAATAATTAGGTGTCGTCACGCGTGTTACTCGGTCTCAATTGAGACTCGGGGGAAAACACAAAAGAATAGAGAATAAAAGGGATTGAGACCAGCCCGAGGATCTGGGACGAACAAACGTCTCAGATGACCTTGATAAAATAGAGTAAAAAGGGCTGGATCTGATGCGCTCGGGAGTGTAGGAGAAGCAATTCAAGACTTCTAAGCTGTGAAAAATGCTAGTCACCTGCCTCGGCGTCTTTGGTTGCTGCCGTTCACCGGGATATTACATAAGCTGCTTCGGGCTCTCCCGGTTCAGGCAAGACCGGAGGGATTGGGAAGGATTGGGGGGATTTGACCTGATATCAATTGATCTTTGCAGTGTGCTTCTTTCTTTTCCATTCTATTTGGTGTGGAATTGTGCTTGCATCACTTTGCATATTGCAGCCTGAAAAACGAGGCAAATAAAAGCCCATGAGCTGCACCTGATAGTTATCTGAGCCTTAATCGATTACCTATACCGCCTCTCAGGTACCTTCCTTGTTCCTTGTTTCTCGCTCCCTTCACTGTCTTGCCATCGGCTGACGTGACTAGGAATATCTGGTCTCTCTCAGAGCTATCGATCGATACCCCTGACACGCTGGATACTGAATCTTGTGATATCTCAACATCTCAAGGTTGCGCCACCTCGACATCCCACCATGGACACTTTACTGTAAGCCTGCCTTTCCCTCTTCCCAATCTCATGTCTTCTCCATGAGAGTTGAAATGTTGTCTTGTGTGTGCTTTTTGCTTGACAATAATGTCAGGAAAAAGGAGAAAAGAAGAAGAGAAAGCACGAGCCATACCCTGGCCGAAGAGTGTAGCCTGATGTGGATTTGAACTGACATCATATAGCACCGCTGAGATTGTGGCCAACTCCCCACGATTCCGTCGCAAGTCCTCAATCTTTGTCGATGCAATTCATGACTTGCCGGAAAAGGCGGATTTGGCTCCGGCCCAGCTGTACAGCACCGAATCTGGTCGGCTTTTCCATTCGGGCCGCATTGTGATCATTACCGTCGGCTTGCCTGCCAGAGGCAAAACGTATGAAACTTCTTAACATTGAGATTAGTGTTGCGCGGTGAACTAATTACAACTCTATGACAGACATATCTCAGTAGCTTTGGCACGATACCTGCGATGGTATGCCTTACTCCTGTGATTTGCGCATTTACAGGTATGCTGATGCATTGATAGGCTTGGTGTCAAAACCAGAATCTTCCATCTAGGCGACTACCGTCGTGCCACAATTCCATTTGGCGAGGACATGCCAGATGATTATTTCTATGTCAATGGTAGGCATGGTATCCTGAGCTACCTGAATGACCATATTGACATTTCCGTTTAGCGACTGCCAAGTCCGTTCTTCTACGCCAAAAGATTGTGAGAAAATGCCGAGAAGACATCTATCACTTTTTGAATCATGAAAATGGTCAAATAGCGATATATGATGCCGTCAACCCGCTAGTCTCAGGACGGCGCTCGCTTGCCAAGGAGTTTGCGAAGCATGATATCGAGGCAAGTCAGAGTTGATCATTTGAATCTTTGACAATAGACTAATTATCTTTTACCAGACCCTGTTCATTGAGTCGTGGTGTGACGACGAACGCATCATTGAAGAGAATGTTCGCAGAGTCAAGATCTCCTCCCCTGATGTGAGTCTCATGTATATATTGGCATTGAATGGAAACTGACAAACTATGCTAGTACGTCTCGTGGAAATCAGAAGATGCCGTGAAGCATTACTTGAACCGTATCTATTCTCGGATCCCCCAATTCCAGACCATGGAGGAAAAGGACTTGAACTTTATCAAGGTACGCGCAATTGATTCTTTCCTATTCCCATTACTCACCCAAATACAGATGATCAATGCCGGCGAGAGATTGATTGTCAACAATCGAAGCTTCGGTTATCTCTCTAACCGTATCGTCTTCTATCTTCTAAATCTCCATATCAAATCGAGACGCACGTACTTCGCTCGGGTAGGTCACCTACAGTCCATATTGTACGATGCAAAAATCCTGACATTTTACCTAGGCTGGCGTTTCGCTAGACGCAGGTTCATACAAAGCCGATACTTCGCTATCGGATCAGGGGGAAGACTACGCCAAGAAAATGACGGCACGTCTTCTAGCTCACCGGGAAGAAGAAAAGCAAGCAATGATTGAACGAGGAGAGACTGGCTATGAGTCAAGGCCCTTGAAGGTTTGGACTTCCACACGCCGCAGAACAGTGGAAACCGCAAAGTACTTCCATGAAAACGGATATAAAGTCCGACAGAGGTCCCAATTGAGCCAACTGAACCCTGGTGTTTGTGAGAAGATGTCTGAGGATCGTATCCGAGCAGAGTTTGGTGACGAGGTTGCTAAGCACGAGCTTGATCCCTACCACCACCGTTATCCACGGGCAGAGGTAGGCCTTGACCAACCCCCCCTCAAAGTGTGTAACTGCTGACCATTTGCACTAGTCCTATCATGACTTGGCTGTTCGCCTCGAGCCAATTATTCTTGAATTGGAGAGGGAGCAAACCGATCTGCTCATCATTGCACACGAGAGTGTCTTGAGGGTTTTGTATGGCTATCTCATGGCCTGCAATGCTGCAGACATTCCGTTCCTTGAATTCCCTCGCGATGAGATCATTGAGGTAAATTGGACTTTGGGTTGGATTAATATCTATGGTTAATTGACACTATTGCAGATCCTTCCCGAGAGCTATCAGAACGAGGCACAGCGAATCCATATCCCCGACCTCCCCGAAGAGATTATCCCGGCCTCTCCAGAGGATTTGAAGATCCCAGTGCCCCCAAGTGGGGTGGTATCACCGGCGCAAGGGCTTGGTAGCCCAGATGGTCAAGTAACCCCACAGAGTGGTCATCGAACACCCAGTGGAATCCGAACACCGCGTGAGCGCGAACGGATCTCACAACAGCATGTTGAAGATGTGGTCTAGGTAAAAGTCCACGCTTTATGTTGCCCTCACATTCTTCCAGCCCACTTCGAATCAAGTTTTTTTTTGTCTTAATTGCGTTGATAATATCAATACAATCAATCATGTTTAACCGCCATGTAAAGTTGAGACAAAAACAATGTTATCTCCTTGTTGAAGTTCATATGTCTCTTCGCCTTCGAGTTCCCAATCGGCATCGTTGATGAGGACGAGAATTCCTGGTCGTCTGTCGAACCATTAATACTGTTCAACCCCCGAAGTTATGTTGACATACACATTGTCCTCCATGATGAACATGTCTATCCTTTGATCCTTCATGAGGTTGTTGACCAGGTATTTAAGCAGGTATGAGATGTTTGGCCGGCTGCCGTCCTCTAAACGAGCAGGCAGAACAACCTTATGCTTACGCTCATTTCCGAATAGCAATTCTAAGCCGCCGCTATCGAAGAATCAATTATCAGCAGAGCTTGATCAATTGAAGGAAAGATTTGACGTACGTAAACTCGACGGTGATAGAGATGGGGAACTCTCCCTGGTCCGCATTTGAAGTATCAGCCATGGCGTTGTAGACGAAGGTGAATATAGAGCATATAGGAGTTATCTCTGCTTATTGAGAAGAATGTAAAGAGATCACAAGTCGAGTCTGTTGAGAAGATGGAGGGGCTAGGCGGAGACACCTCTTATCGATAAGCCCCAATTTTCCCGCAATTTCTTTGCGGCTTTCCTCCAATTGATTCCCCCAGTACAGCAGCACAGACAGACAAAGGGTTCATAAGCCCTCATAGTACTCTATGGTCGCCGTCGACACAGAATATATCAGCGTGGGGGGAAACCGGCACCCTGGTGCCGCGGATTGGGATGCGCAGACAGGCTTGCTCGCCTTCGGTGCGGACAACAATGTCGCCTTATGGGATCCTCTAGTAGGTCTATTGAGAACAATTGCGCATTGATAACGACAAGCTGACACTTAACCAAGGACAAGAATGATCGTGGCATCCATGCTCTGCTTGTGGGCCATACCGACAAAGTCAGCGTCGTTCGATTTTATACATGCCCCGCCTCAGGAACGAGATTTATCGTCACCGGCTCCGTCGACCGCACAATACGGGTATGGAAAAAAGACGATGCCGATCCCCACAACTATGTACTTGCATCTACCCTTGAGGGTCACACGGGCTCCGTGAATGCGATTGCTGTCGCCGATGGAACGGATATCATCGCATCTGGAGCGGCTGATGGGACGGTCCGGACCTGGAGAATAAATGCACAGGATGGGTTGAAATGCGAGCTACTTGAAATGATCACAATGGTACCAAGGTTCTTCCCACTATCTCTATCATTGCAGGGACTTGAAGGCGACTCGGACAAGCCATTGGTGTTGGCCGTTGCAGGTACAACGACCAAGGTTCATATTTACGTCTCGGAAACCTCCATCGGCAAGCCAGAATTCAAGCATCGGGCCGTACTTGGGGGACATGAAGCCTGGATTAAGGCTCTTGCGTTCACTCAGGACAAGCAGAGCAACGGCGATATCCTGCTAGCGTCTGCAAGTCAAGACAGATACATCCGTCTCTGGCGACTTCGTCGGGGTGAAGCAAGTGTACCTGCTCCAATAGACGATACAGATCCTCTGCTTGGAGGAATGGAGCCTACGCTATCGAACAAAGCCCATGAGTTTGAGGCTGCAGGATCGAAATACTCAATTACTTTCGAGGCTCTTCTCTTTGGGCATGAAGATTGGATTTATACTATTGCGTGGAATCCTGATTCGAAGCGGCAGCAACTTCTTTCGGCATCGGCTGATAATACCATCACAATTTGGGAACAAGACCAAGCATCAGGCGTCTGGATGTCCACAGAGAGAATGGGAGAGATCAGTGTCCAAAAAGGATCTACCACGGCGACTGGTAGTGCAGGTGGCTTCTGGATTGGGCTCTGGTCACCAGATGGGAGGCAGGTGGTAAGTCTTGGCCGGACAGGAAGTTGGAGAGTTTGGCGACTTGAGTCCGACTCGGATATTTGGGTACAGAGGTTTGGTATTTCGGGTCATGTGCGCTCCGCAAACGGTTTACAATGGGAGCCCACTGGAGGCTACCTGCTTTCAACGAGTTCAGACCAAACCACGCGGCTTCATGCAAAGTGGGTACGGGGAAATACAGGTTCATGGCATGAATTTTCCCGCCCTCAGATTCATGGGTACGATTTGAACTGTGTCGATACTCTGGGTCCCTCACAGTTCGTGACTGGTGCAGAGGAGAAGCTCTTGCGTGTGTTCAACGAGCCCAAACAAATTGCTCAGTTGCTCGAGAGACTCACTGGGTTCAAACAATCGAATGATCAGGACCTCCCAGACACTGCTGAGATTCCAGTGCTGGGTCTTTCGAACAAGGCACTTGGAGATGAGGCACCAGTGGAAGAGGACGGGGAAAAAGCCCCAACTGAGGCGCCAGTCGCCTCTGCCTTGCTAGCTGCCAACCACCCGCCGCTGGAGGACCAGTTGTCTCGTTACACCTTGTGGCCGGAGCATGAAAAGCTCTATGGCCATGGTTATGAGATATCAGCAGTGGCAGTAAGCCATGACCGTAGGCTCATTGCTACTGCCTGCAAGGCCAGCTCGATTGACCATGCGGTAATTCGCCTCTACGATACGTCAGACTGGCATGAGATCAAGCCTTCTCTCACTGCGCACTCGTTAACCATCACGGACCTCTCATTCTCGAGTGACGATCGTTATCTTCTCAGTGTTGGACGAGATCGCCAATGGGCGGTCTTCCAGCGGAGCGATACAGACCCAACTACCTTTACAAACTTCAGCTTGAACCCTAAGGGTCACTCTCGAATGATCCTAGGTGCGGCCTGGGCCCCAGCTACAACAGACTATGTCTTTGCTACGGCAGGACGTGACAAATCTGTGAAGATCTGGCAAAAGTCTGAAGACACTTTCGTTTGCAAAACGACCGTGGCCCTGACATCGGCCGTCTCAGAAATTGCTTTCTTGCCCATAATATACAAAGGCACATACGTTATTGCTGTCGGCGAGGATAATGGTGTCATCTCCATCCACCGGAGTGCTGCTGATACCCTCGAAGCACAGCACGTCGTGACCATTGACAAAGAGGTCTCGCCCTCAAAGACGATTACTCAATTATCATGGCGACCAGTGCCGGCTGCAGAGGATAGCAGAGATCGATTCGAATTGGCGGTGGCAAGTGAAGACACGTCCACACGGATATATGCTATCTCGAACATGCTCTCATGATTTATACGAGAACCAAGATAGTTTTACCTAGGCAGCCGCCCTTTATGAGTCATGATGGTTGAGATATCCTTTTAATGTCTTTGTAGATAGATGTCCCTTCGGTAATCCTTTGAGATCCTTTGAGATGTCTGTAAATGTCTATTTAATATCAGACGCAAACCAATGTACAATTCGTACAAAACTATCGAAATATATGTTGTTGTACGTGGGAAGTGAAGGAACATCATGCAGGGTCATTAAATTACTCCAAGGTGAAAAAAGAACATCGTATGCCGTTGAGAAACTAAGCCTCCTTCTTGACCTCATCACTACCAGATTCTTTACAGGGGCCCTGGGTGGTTTCCTCCTGTTTTGGTTCGTCCCCAATCAAGAGATTCTCTACGAAGTCGGCGCTTCCATCTCCCCTAATTTTCTCTAGGAACCGAAGGAGAAGCTCTGATTCGGACCGAGAGACCTGCACTAATATCGAAAGCAGGTCAGGCTCCACGCTAGAGCTACCCCGAGTAGCGGTAATGGTGCCCACTAGAATCACCTACAAGTTAGCATATGTCCTTTGAACAATATTTAGAGTAAGCCCTATAGATGTTGGGGGTGGGGTTGAGCTATAAATGCACAATTCAAACATCGTAACGTTGAACTGACAGATCATCTCAGTAGCAGGTACAGGCCGAATACTTAGGCTAAACCTATAAGCCGAACCCATAGAATACAACCGCAGGACGAGCCTACAGCTCAAACCAGAAAAACGATGCTCGGAGGTATATAGAAAGGAACCGGATTTTATAAATTGAGAAGGTTCACATACCAGACTGGGCGAAGGAAGAAGGGCGAGGAGGGAGGTTGTTGCGGGCTAAGTACGCATTGTTAGGACATGTCTCGATGGTTCTTGATGCCATCCACTAATCAAGTGGTGTCAAATGACTGATTTCGCTTGTTTCAAGGGCGATTGCAAGGCAAACCACATATTCCAAGGAATCAAGCCCAAGATAGGGTTGGGTGTATGAAGATTACATACCTGTGCGATTTTGACCACCACGGTAGCTACGATGAGTCTTCTTGTGGGGGTTGGTCTTCTGATTCTACCAAAGACTCATTAATAAGATGACTCCTAGAATGTCCTATAGGGTGGCTTTACCTGGGAGGGCTTGTATGCTGCCATCATGGAGATGTTATTGGCCATGGCCGTGTCTCTCAGACAGGCAGCCCAGCGATGGCACTCCTCCTGGGTGTGGCCTTCTATCTCACAAAATGTGCACCATTGCTATTTTTCAATTAGTCAGTCTATGTCGACATTACCTCCTTTGGTAGGGGATAAACAGACGCTTCAACAAGGTTCAACGTGACAAAAACCTTGCGACTTGGTTTCACTTACTGCTACTCTTTTTTTGCCCTTGTCAGGCATTGTGACTTCCCTGAAATAAGAGAAGACAAAATGCAAAGAAGCCGGCCTTGAGAGGGTCCGGGGTTGTTCTGGTCTTGGGGGGTGTGTGTGCGAGGGAGAGAGAGAGAGAGAGAATAGAAATAGAAGAGACAGATAGAGGAAGGAGAGAAAGATATAAAGAGATCATGACCGCCTTCACATTCTGATGTGGCAGGCAAACACACAATCTATGGCTTTACGAGGTCTATTCAAACATTTTGGAAGGCATTTGCGAAGACATCTACGAAAACAAAGTGGAATCAAAGTACAGAACGTCTATGGTATCTTGTTAGACCAACTTCATATTTAGATTATAGGTATGCTTGTACCTATTTTATATCTCATGACTCGATATCATAGATCAGGGATCAGTTAGAACTACCAAGTGAGGACTATGTCCACACGTATATATTCTCGGACATACTCTCATGATTTGTATAGAAAGAAACATATCTCTAGCCTGAGTTGTGATGTTGAAAACTCCCAAATGTTGAATAGACCCTGTAGATGCAGATGCCAACCTATAACCCCGTGTATGCCTTGTGGTTGAACCGAATTGTTGTTGAATGGCACGTTACATGACTCCCGACATCAGTGCTAGCATGCAAAAAAAAAAAGAAAAAAACAGGAAAGAAAACGGGAAAAATAAGAAAAGATCAATATCTTTCTCCTCAGTCGTGTTTTTCCAGTCCGTAACCTCCAATACCCTCAAGGGACTGGTAGGTCTTGGCCTGATTACCGCGATCATTCCGGGGACCTCTGGCCTGCATATCCTCCTTGAGCCACTTAAGAACCAGCTCTCCAAGACGACTATTCTCCGAAGTCCACGCGGGAACTTCCTCATGGAACGACTCAACACTACCCAGCGCCTTGACCTTGCCCAAGTGCATGTGGGCCAAATGGGTAGGCCACTGGGCGAGGTTATCCAAGATATGGGTAGCATAAACAATAGTGCAGGCGCGGGTCTCAGTCTCTCGCTTTAGGAAAGCTAAGAAATTGCTCCTGGACAAAAGGTCCAAGTCGACAGTGATCTCGTCGAGCAGTAGAACCTGCCACGGCCGCAGCAAGCCCATGGCCAGCTGCACGCGGCGGCGTTCTCCATCCGAGACGGCATGCATACGCCAGCGCAGATCGACATCGAGGATATCGATCAGCTCGTCCCGGCGCTCTGGATAAGCATTTCCACCGACAGAGGCGAGAAGCGTCGGCACATCGATGTCCGTGCGGACGATGCTGTTCAACACCCACTCGACTCCCAGATAGGTTACGCCGTCTAGGCTGTCCTTGAAGGGGTCCTTACCACCAATGGCGATGGTGTTATTGGGTGCAAGGCGCTTCCCTGATAGGAGGCGGAGGAGGGTGGTTTTCCCCGCTCCATTTGCTGTGTTTTGGTTAGTCGTCAAGATTAGTCTGAAATGGAAATGGATTTGACTTACCGCCGATCAATAGGGTGCGGCTTCCAGCTGGTAAGCTCATGCTTACGTTCTCCAGGCCACTGGAGCCATCTTGGAACTTGTACGAGAGGTTTTGTACCTCAATGGATGGGGGAGTGGAATTGGTATCCGCCATGACGAATGTGTGAGAAAAAAAAGCACTGAGAAAAAAGCAAACTCGACAAGTTTGAGAAGAAGGAGATAAAAATGAAGCAGACAAGGTTATCAATCCAGACTTATCTAGACTGCTTTGATGTTAGCTCATTGTAAGATGAGACGACCCTGAGGGGTTGGGGACGCCATGGCTGAGGTAACCCGCTTGATAACCGATAACAACTTTTTCCCCCACGTCGTTGCAAGGAGCATCGCGGTATGCTGTCGGCTCTCAGATCTATTTGGCACGGTCAAACAATCATGAATCCGCTGATAGCTGTCGTGGGCGCCACAGGCACAGGCAAGTCAAAGGTAATGACTCCAGGTACCTCCAAAACTTCCTCCGAACACAATGACTGATAGCTGTAGACAGCTTGCAGTGGACTTGGCCTCTCGATTCAATGGTGAAATCATCAATGGCGACGCAATGCAGATGTACCGCGGTTTGCCGATCATAACGAACCAGATCCCGATAGAGGAACGGAACGGTATCCCTCATCACCTCCTCAGTTGTATCGACTTAGACGCGGAAGCATGGCGCATAGGACTGTTCAAACGAGAAGCCCTGAGAGTCATTGAAGACATCCACGCCCGTGGCAAGGTCCCCATTCTTGTTGGTGGCACCCACTATTATACCCAAGCAGTGCTGTTCAAAGAACAGCTTGTGGGCGAGGGGGTGGACGACGAAGGCGAGCGGGAACAGCTCATGGAGTTTAGCACAACCTCGAATAAATGGCCGATTCTGGATTCGTCGCCTGAAGTTGTCTTGGAGAAGCTGCGCGAGGTGGATCCCGTTATGGCTGCGCGATGGCACCCGAGAGATGCACGGAAAATCCGGCGGTCATTAGAAATCTATTTTCAGACAGGGCGGCGAGCATCGGAGATTTATAAAGAGCAATTCTCTCAAAAGAGAAAGGCGATAGACCAGGAGGAAGGGCTGCTACGGTTCGAGAATACATTGGTATTTTGGGTCCATGCCGAGAAGGAGGTCCTCAACGCACGCCTGGATGCGCGCGTCGATGACATGGTCAAGCAGGGCTTGATGACCGAGGCGGAGAAGATGTCGAACTACTTGCAGGAGAAAGCCTCGCAGGGAATTGAAGTTGACCAAACACGGGGAGTCTGGGTGTCCATTGGATTCAAGGAATTGGCGCCATACTTCAAGGCTATCCGGGACGGGGAAGCAAGCGAGAAAGAAATCGAAGATCTCAAACGAAACTCTCTTGAATTAATTCGGATCGCCACACGACAGTACGGAACATCGCAGGTCAAATGGATCCGCAATAAACTCTGGCAAGCACTCACAGAAGTCGGAGAGACACGTCGTCTTTATCTCCTAGACAGTTCCAATGTCAGCGACTGGAGCAAGTGCATCACTGAGCCGTCCGAAGAGATTATGCAACTGATGCAGCAAAATAAGCTGACCCCCGATCCCAAATCGCTTTCTCAGTTAGCAACGGCGGAGTTCAGCGCGAAGGAAGCCCAGGAAAAGCGTGTGCAGGCAGACCCTATCGGGAAGTGCTACACCTGTGACGTCTGCCAGAAGACAATGGCATCCGAGGACCAGTGGCATATTCATTTAAATAGTCATCAGCATAAAAGGGGACTCAAGTCTGCGAGGAAGAGGGCACAGCGAGATGAATATTTCCGAAAGAAGGAATTGGAAGCTCAGGGGATTCAGGCCCCTGAAACCGAACCTGGGTCATGAGCTATCGCATTGCATAGTCAAAGATATTTAAGGACATAGAAATACCCAAAAGTCTTCTGCTATTTCAACAGCCAGGGAAAATCTTCCGTGTAAAGCTCAGGTGCAGGTAGTCGCTTGGGGGATCCCTTGGACAGCCGCTCGCCTCGTAAGGTCAATGGATGTGCCTGTGCAATATTTCATTTATTGCAATGAGACTCAAGCAATGAAATACATTAGTACTGACTATCATACATTAGACCTTCCAATCACGAACTCGCATTGGTCGTGGTCGACCGCCAGGCCTTGAAAGCAGGTGAGATAATATCGCCATGTCCTTGCTCCTCAACCTGATAGACCTCGATGACCGGAGATTTTTCCTTCTTCCGAATTCTCCACGTCCCTTCCTGGTTGATAGTCTGCTTCAGCCCTGGGAGGTGTGTCAGTGCTGCTATGACTTCACGAAAAAGAACACTCACACTCCAAGAATGCACCAGTAAAATTGATGCAGACGTTTCCATCCCAAGAACGCCGGCCGACGCTCAACACTTTCCCGGGTATGCTAGCTGTATCTAGCTCCTCCAAGCTATGGCAAATACCATTCTCATCACGGAATCCCACAATAATCTTAGGCACACCGAGCAGGAATGACTGTGCCCAAAACTTGAGCAATTTCCGCTCATACTTGATCATATCACGTTCATTGCAGATCTGAGCTGATGTCTTCAGCTCAACCCAGTTGATGGGGCTTTCTTTTCGCGATGGCTTGCTGTCCCAGACTAGAACATAAGTTAGATTTAGGTATAGCCACGAGAATCAAGGTAAACATACTGGCATCAACCTCTCCACCAAGAATCATACGCACGTTACCGATCCCAGTGCGGACAACCGAGCAATACTGTGCTGCATTGTTGACGACTTCGTTCTGGCGGCCTTCGATCTCTTCACGGGTTGATTCATCCCACGTCTTCGGAAGTACAGCCAGCTTTTCGAATTTATAGCCTAGGGTTGTTAGTCTATACACATTTCCATGGGTTGTTTGACACACCCCAATACATCATGAGTTCCTGTGGTGCCATTCCAGGTGGCGATCCTCGCTTGCGTTGGATCTCTTTCTGTTGGTTTTTGTATTCGTTGTTTTCCTCAATGAATCTAGAACAAGTCAACACCTTATATTGTGAACTTGCTAGCTAGGTATACACACATGGTACCCTTTGATAGATGTTAGATCATGGAATCTGGAAAATCTTGTTGAGACTGATATCGTACCTGGAAACAAGTTGCATTCATCTCGAAGCTAGAGATAGCCTGGGGTTAGAGAGACAGCACGCTATGTTTGGAATATATCATGGTTACAAACCCATTCATATTATCAAAGGGAGCGGTGAGAATCTGCAAATAGAGGTAAGAATTTGGTTCCAAACCGGATGATAGTCCGCGATAGACTTCAATTCAACACACCTTGGTCATCATTCCTCTCCATGTGACGATGTCTACATCGCACTTCTTCTCTGTTTCTTTCTCATGAGCAACAAGGGTATCAAGTAAAGCATCTAAGTGCTCATCCGGGACATCATTGAGCTTCTGGAATGTCTCATAGCCTATATTCAGGTCTGCAGGGAGAGCCGGCGTGTAGTAGTAGGCCATGGACGAATCGCCCAGCGAAAAACGACGATTTTCATCATAAGAGAAGCAAGCGATTTCCTAGCAGCAGGTGAGCGATTCATTTTCATTTGTTTGACATAGCACTAGGTCTTTGGCTTACCCTCGGTCTCCGGATAGAGGTATTTGCGCTGTGGAAGCGGTGCAGGGGCTGGATATTGAATGTGGACCGGTTCATGATGAATTTGGCGCACTATTGGGTGATGGACATGGCTGAATCAAGAAGAGCGATTGCTTGGTCCTTGATATGGATTGTCGCGACTAGCTAGGTAGCTGTATAGTCGTTAGGGATGTCCGTAATGGCGTGGTATCATCGTAATATCGCCGGAAACAAGGGGTCAATAAAACGAACAGAGTCCAAATAGTAGAAATAGCAGATTCCACGTAAAAACAAAAGCAGTTTCAGCTACAAAGCAACCATAAGGTATTTCTGAGGAGATGACGGAGATGTCATGTTCTCCAGGGCCCTGGGCGAACTGCCGTGTCCCCACCAAATCTCAACCAACTCCTCGCGAACGTTCTTGCATTGCGCACTCTGCTTGATAGGGTCCTCGATTCTACTTTTCTTTGATATAATCCCTCGGCGCCTCCTTCTAGTCGACCATGTCATCCCGGATTGATAAGGTCATCGCCCGCCAGCGAGAAAAGTGAGAATCCATAATCACCTTGGACTTCAAAAGATCTGGTTCTGACTTATGTCGTTGTCTGTAGGATTGCTGATGGCGCCTACTACGAAGCTCACCAACAACTACGTGTTATTGCTGCCCGGTATATCAAGCAGTCCAACTACGATGCTGCAGCGGAGATCCTGGCTGGTGGCGCGAAGGAGCTATTGAAAGCTGGTTCTCGGCAGGGTGCCTCGGCCAGTGGTGGGGACTTGGCCATCATGTTGGTGCTTGAAGTATACAACAAAGCCGAATGGGAGATCTCAGGCGGTAATGATGATGCAGAGGGTCGGGCTCGGAAGAGTGAGTCTATCAAGTATCTTTTTACTACTGGGGTTGATTACTGCAGCTTGGTGCTTCAGGTTACCCCAGTAGCTATTACAGGCCTAACATTGCTAACTTGTATATCTTTGTTCTTCAGAGCGCCTGATCGAGTTGCTACGCGAATTCCCGTCAGATGAACCTACACGAAAGAGGTTCATCCAAGAAATAATTGGATGGAGTGCAAAGTTCGGACCACTGGAACGAGGAGATGCCGATTTACATCATGCTGTTGGTTCAGTATACGCCGAAGGTAAGTGATGTCGGAGCGCAATGTTTGGTGCATACTAATCTAATGCCTCAGATAACGAGCCATACGATGCCGAGAAACATCTCATTCTAGGAACCTCCGAATCAGCCGAGACTCTCGCAAAGCTCGAATATGAATGGTACACCAACGATGAGCCACACACCGCAGCGATCTATGCGTCACGCGCAGTTTTCCCATACCTCCTCACCGGAAATCTCCGCAGCGCGAATAAAGCCTTGCTTATTTTCACTTCGCGGCTTTCAGCGGCTAATCCTCAGCTCGGTGTGCAGGAAGTCAGCAGTGCCAGCTCCGACGCCCGGGTGTTCCCTGCCCTTCCTTTGGTAAACTTCATCACCATGTTGCTTTTGGCCATCCAGCGCGGAAGTGCCGATCTCTTCCGACAGCTCACTGCACACTATGCAGCACAAATTCGAGAAGTTGGTATCTGGGACGATGCTCTGGCTCAGATTGGCGAGCAGTACTTCGCCATCAAGATTCCCCGGCAAGGAAACCCATTGATGGACATGATGAGCGGTATGTTGTTCGGAGGAGGTCAGAACAAGACAGGTGGCAGAGGAGCATCGCAATCCAGAGCTGTGAAGAAGGTTGAGGCACCGCCATCGAGCATGGAGCTTGATTAAGAGAGACCAGATGTGCGTGGGTCTTTTGAAGCAGGCCTTTACGGGAAACATATCCGACTGATAGTGTAATGAGATCAGGATGCATGCAGCAAGCGCAGCCCTCTAGTTAGAAACCAAGTCCTTCTCCGGCTCAAACATCCAATTGTCTTCATCCAGTGATGCTACCTTTTTGCGTAGGCTTTCCTGCACCATACTCAGAATCTCTGTTTCGTATCAGTATATGATCACATATAGGACTGTCGGACTCAATCTGACTGTAACTTACCATCGGGTTCACCGTTTGATTGTCTGGTCCGGTGCCGAACCATCATCTCCACGAGAGCTGCCTCAAACTCTGTGTCAATATTAGCAGACTATGCTTCAGAGGAAAACAGCGTGTAGAAAAGCATACTATCTTTGTCACGCCCATTGAGTTCCAAAGAATTGAATCTTCCACCCTCTGGTGCAAGTTCAGCTAGCTCCTCGCCGTCCTCTCCAACCAGAACCTGCGGCAATGTTGGAATCTCAAGCTTGTAGCTGCCATTCTTGTCCCGAACCACAATATCTTTATTTTCCGCATTTTTGAATGGTCGAGTATGTGGCCCCGAGTCCGAGGATGTAGGCTTCAGTCGGTGCGAGGGACGATTGGAAAGGCCGCCGTGGGTTTGAGGAACTGTGCCATTAGGTGGTCCTACAGAAGCAGGTCGGCGGCTGAGGTTCCCATGAAAGAGGTTACGGCGCACAGAGGTCTGATTCATCATACCAGATGTTTGCATGACTGTATACACCACGGTTTGTGCTTCTCCGTTGGGTTTGGCCGGAGTTCTGAGTATGCAGCGGCTGTGAGCGTCGCAGAGAGGAAAATGGATGGTTTGAAGAGTAGGTTAATCTGAGCTGTGCCTATTAGAGTGTATAAAATAGAAGGAATGGAGTCATTGGCCGACTTCTAGGTATTAAGAATAATTGTTGTTGGGGCGAAGAGAGGAAGAATGGCGCAGAATGAAGTTTGGGGGGGGGGGGGGTAAGTCAACAAAAACCGAAGAAAGTCTCAAACAAAGAAATGCCTAAGAAAAACAGCCGAGTAATAACAAAC
>NW_024067604.1:97082-166753 GCF_015533775.1 Penicillium roqueforti
ATCCTCCCCCCCCCCCCCCCCCCCCCCCCCCCCCCCCCCCCCCCCCCCCCCCCCCCCCCCCCCCCCCCGCCCCCCCCCCCCCCCCCCCCCCCCCGCCCCCCCCCCCCCCCCCCCCCCCCAAGATCACGAAAACGATAGCATTGAACTAAACTACGTATGCAGCAGTCAACCTACGAACGATTGACTACTCCGTACTCAGTCTTTTACAGATTCTGTAATATAAAATCTCAAAATAACAGCTTCAATGCACCATACATCAATGCCATCACATCTGCAAAGTGCACAGGCCAGCTGATAAGCCGTTATCGCATTTCCCACGCGTTTCTTTCGCGTCTTTCCTTCACTGCTCTTCTTTACTTGGAATCACCAAATCACTCACAATGGTTCAAGCTGAATCTTCCTCTGCTTCTCGCAATGCTGCTAAGGCAAATACTGCCGGTGCCCCTGTGGACTATGAGCTTCCCTGGTAGGCTTTCCTTTCTTGACAATATCAGGTAGAGCTAATCTTTGGCTTGTCAATAGGGTCGAGAAATACCGCCCAACCTTCCTCGATGATATTGTCGGCAACACTGAAACAGTGGAACGGTTAAAGATCATTGCCAAAGATGGTAATATGCCACACGTTATCATCTCTGGCATGCCGGGTATTGGAAAGACCACTTCAGTATTATGTCTGGCGCGGCAAATGCTGGGAGATGCATACAAGGAGGCAGTTCTGGAGCTGAATGCAAGTGATGAGAGAGGTTAGTTGTGGCATAATCGCTCTCATGACTTGGTCGATATTGATGCTGTGGTCTAGGTATCGATGTGGTGCGAAATCGGATCAAAGGTTTTGCCCAAAAGAAGGTTACCCTGCCACAAGGACGCCATAAATTGGTCATCCTTGATGAAGCTGATAGGTTTGTTCTCGTCAGAGTTTCCTTCTGGTCACTGGACTCACGTCTCCCCGCAGCATGACCGCCGGTGCTCAACAAGCCCTACGACGAACTATGGAAATCTATTCCTCCACCACACGATTTGCCTTTGCCTGTAACCAGTCGAACAAGATCATCGAACCCATTCAATCCCGTTGCGCCATTCTCCGTTATGCCCGACTGACAGATGCTCAGGTGGTCAAACGGTTGATGCAGATTTGCGAGGCGGAGAATGTCCAGCACTCCGAGGATGGAATCGCTGCACTTGTTTTCAGTGCAGAGGGCGACATGCGTCAGGCCATCAACAACCTGCAGAGTACTTGGTCCGGTTTCGGTTTCGTCAGCGGAGACAATGTTTTCCGAGTAGTCGACAGCCCGCACCCGATCAAAGTTCAGGCCATGATCAAGGCTTGTTGGGAAGGCAAGGTGGATGTGGCACTGGAGGGGCTGAACGAGCTATGGTATGTTGTAAATTTGTTTGTTTTGGGGTGCTGGTTTCTAACCGATCTATCTAAAGGACCCTGGGTTACTCCTCTCACGACATCATAAGTACCATGTTTCGAGTCACCAAGACCATCCCCACATTGTCTGAGCATTCCAAATTGGAGTTCATTCGGGAGATTGGATTCACGCATATGCGTATTCTGGATGGTGTGCAGTCACTACTTCAATTGAGTGGCTGTGTGGCGAAGCTTTGCAAGATTAACATGAAACCAGATTTGTTCGAGCCTCCCAAGGCTTGAGACTCAAGAGTTCTTGCCTTGTTGCATATTCCCACGGCGTTTGTCATTTAAGTGACTCTGGAGGCAGATATCCCATCAAGCTGCATAATGAGTTGCGTCTACCATTTATTCCAAATATCAGTGCAATCCACGGCGATGTACGCTATTCAGTCTGCGAGTTGACCCAACTTTATATTCTGCCTATAAATCCTAGATAGCTCAATTGGATTTGTCGACATGACTTTTCCAGAGCTTCTCAATAACTGTAGCAGCCCCCAATACCTTCTCTTCTTGGAGTTTCTTCCCGATGATCTGCAGATTCACCGGATATCCATCCGCCTGTTTCAGATCGAACAGATTCCAATTCCACTCGTCGACACTGTTTCTTGGGACATAAGGCTCCGAGGGCAACACATCCAGATCAGCCCTCACCCTATCCACCGGGAATGTCAAAGCCGGATAATCCAGCAGATTCCAAATCTTAGTATAACCAACCCAACGGAATTTCCGATGAGGCACAGTCGTATGCGACAAAGTAGGGCTTAGCAGAACGTCAACAGCACGACCTGAAGGGGACCGCACGGCATTCCACTTATCCAGATATTTCTTTTGCACTGCAGCTTTCCGCTTGTTCAACTGCCAATAATCATAGACTGAGATAGCCTTGCCTCGGTTAACCAGTGCTTCAACGTGAGGAATAAACGGCTCGCCGGCGACAGCTACATCCTGACGAATATCCTCACCCCCGTCGACCGTGTAGAAGAGATCCATGATCTCAATGCACCCCGCATGGTCAGATGTATCCCAGACCACAACCTCGTGGCCATTTGCTTTAAGCACCGTCGAGAGTTCTTGTAGGGCGCGCAAAATAGGCGGGTGGACCTTTACTATGCCATCATCCAGAATCAAGCCGATGACCAAAGGTCGGTCTTGGGGTTCTTGGAATGCAGTCTCGTTCCAGGGGAGAGGAGCGCATCGCGAATCGAGGTCCCAGGGCTGACTATTCGCTAGCAGACGGCTCATGTAGCAGATAGACGAGAGATTCCGGGCCATCGGGCCGATGGAAGATGGGACATGTTCTTGACCTTCAGTGGAGACGGGTACACCCTCATAGGGGAGTCTGGCACTCTGTTCGGAAGTTTATCAGCACATATCGTTGGATAGGCAGTTTGTTCCTGGCGGTTGGTATTTACGCTTGGTTTGAAGCCATACAATCCCACTATAGCCTGTGGCATTCTTATACTTCCGCCGATATCAGTTCCGAATCCGAACAGCGATCCATGCAATGTCAACAAAGCGGCTTCGCCGCCACTTGAGCCGCCGGGTGTAAAGATTGGATTGCGAGGATTGGTTGTGAGTCCCCAGAGAGGATTATCGGTTTCGGCCCACTGGAAATGAAGTCAATCTCCGAATCGGATACAGCTAGTGATGATGCTCAGACGAACCATGATACTCTGTGGAAGGTTTGTCTTCGCGATGACGATAGCGCCCATGTTCTTCAAGATCTGCACGAGCACTGCGTCTTCCTGGGCAGGGGCGAAGCACCTGCCCACATATCCCAAGGTCGTGTCAACGCCTTTGACATTGAATTGGTCTTTCAGCGTGATCGGGATTCCATGCAGGGGACCCTTGAGCTTTCCGGTTTCTGCAAACTCGACGTCTAGCTGCTTTGCCTGTCCTAAGGCATCTTCGAAAAGAATCTCGGTCAGGCTGTTTGTCTATTCATGCAAGATTACATCAGTGAGTTGGTCGATGGAAATAGGGACGAGGATGAAAGACACATACCAATTGATGTGCAACCACAACCCTACCGAGGATATTAGTATATGGTCAATTCCAACGCCGATAGCAGACATGATAGCAGACATACCGTTGGATATATGCCTTGATCACCTGTTCGGCTTGGAACTCCCCCTTCCCCAGGCATTCCAGTAGGGCGGCAACATTGTCAATATCTGTTATCTTCTGAATCAAGGGATCTTCTAGCCGAGTACGCTCCTCGGGGTTCTGTACTTGCGGCAGACGTTGAGCTACATCAACTAAGTACGGTGCGATAAGTTGGTCTCTGATGAGCCTTTTGTGAGCGACAATCTCTTCCCACGACTGTGAACTGCCCATTTTTGCTATCATTTGCCATTTTCACGGAGGTCAAGACTAGCTTAATATAGTCTGCTCGGACTACACTCCGAGGGCCACTCTTATCAAGTGGAGACGTGGCACATTCTGGTCAAATGCCATATATGAATTGATTGGTTTTTTTCTTCAGTCCAATCTCAGCGGGACTTGCCGTTCCCCAGTTAATTTGGCGGGTTTTTTCATGATCTTCTTGACGTGAAGATCGTTCGAGGAGCGAAAAGAGAGGAAACAGGAGAGGGGAAGGGGGCCAATGTGGGTCAGACCCTTCGACCTCACTAGATTTTATGTCCGACAATCTCTCTCTACCTGAGCCTATAGCTCTGCAGCTACTTCGTATTCAGCTTTATCTTTATATTATGGAAATTAGATCGCCAGGCTCTGCCACTGGCCCCATTCGATCTCATAAATCGCCTATTGCCAAGAGGGCATGTGACCAATGCAAATTTCGCAAGATCAAGGTAGGATATCCACCGCCCCCTATATATTAAATGAACAGTCAATGTACTAACTGACCACCCCAGTGTAGCTTGTCACAGCCCTGCAAGGCCTGTGAGTCTATGGGCTTCGATTGTACATTCCTTCAACCACAGAAGAAGCGCGGACCAACCGGGCAGTGAGTAATGGCCCGTGACTATGAATAATCTCACTGACAGGGACAAAGTCGCGTGTCGCAAATTCGACAGCAGCAAACTGTCATTCCTACTCAAGAGTCTAAGAATGGCTTCCAATTTCAAGCTCCATCCTCATCGGTGGAGTCTGGTCAAGCTTTACCTAGAGCACCTTGGGGGGCCCCCACTCATGGTCCAGCCACGATGCCCTTAGAGGGCGCCGGATTGGCACCTGCAGGTATACCTCCTCCGATGGCAGCCTGGGGTGAGGAAACCCCATCTATAGATTCTCACAACAGCGGCCTGAGCTGGAACGATCGAAATGACGTCGAGTACTGGCTTCCGGATAATCTGGATGCGCAAGTCCCTATCTTCGATTTACCAGGAAGTAATGTATATCTCCGGCCATCTCTCCCGTCTATTATTCAACCTGTCCCCGATGCTGCGGCTGCGGCCATAGGGATACCCCAGGAAGGTCCAAATATGGCATTCTCACCAACCGTGAGGTCTATGCGCTCAGATACCCAGGAGACCGACGCAATCTGGCCATCCACAATCAATGAAGCAAATATAATCCCTTGGATCGATGTCTACTTTGATCGGCTACATCCGACCATACCCGTGCTCAACCGGTCATCCCTGTACACCTCAATGATCACACAAGAGCATCGCAAGAACTCTCAGTTCGGGGCCATGCTCTTGTCGTTATGTGCATTCTCGCTCACACAGCCAATTGAGATCAACGAGCGGCCGACGTCCTCATCTCGAGCTCTGCAAGCACGAGCCATGATGAACGCAGCGACCAAAATGCGAAGCTGTTCAGATTTTGGCGAGAATCCAACTATTGAAGCTGTTCTAACGAGTTTCTTCCTCTTTGGCTGTTTGTTTGGAAGTAACCAGCACAACGCAGCATGGCTCCGGATACGGGAGGCACTAGATCTTGCGGCCACGCTGGGATTGAATGATCCCGAGTCATATCAGGATTTGTCTGGGGAAGAGAAAGGCCAGCGGCTGCGAACGTACCTCGTCCTCTCTATTACAGAAAGGTAATCAAAGTGACTAGCCCTGTTCAAAATCAACTCGCTGACCATAAACTTCAGAGCCTATGCTTTGCAACGGCGACATCCAATAACCTTCTGGGGGAAGCCCGGATTCACTATGCGGTCAGTGCATGACTTCATCCACAGCGCCACGCATAGCGTCGTCTCTGGAATTGTGGTCCACAACGAGAAGGATGCCGAGGGAATGATGGGTCTCGCACGAATGATGGAACTATTCGATGCCATCGACGAAGATGTCATCGACTGCTGGAACCGCCGATGTGATGGTAGCAACGGGTACTGCCAGAGACTGACCGCAGTCAAGGCACTCTCCATCCACCAAAATCTCAATCGAGTCAACCAAGCCGAACGATATCGCGGCTATGACTGGTTCGAGCGAGCCAAGGAAGGCCGCGAAAGCAGAAATGTCACATTTGCCATGGGCCTACGAGAGACCCAAGCAGCGGACGTTTTTATCACCCAGAAATGGCTCCAGAACCGTGTCTGGCTCCTCTCCTCAACCCACGGCCTTCTGAGTGCCCATTCGGAACAACCCGAGCTAAGCTTCGGATATGCCGTCTCCGTTGCTGAATCCACTCTCCGGCTGTGCCAGTCATTACGGCTGAGCTCCATGGAAGCCCATGGTATCGGTTTGGTGTGTAACTTGCTGTAATCTCTGACCTTTATCCCTTACTAACAACTCAACATCTAGACCGAAAAGCTGTACGATATCGCAATCTGCGCCACAAACATCCTATGCAACACAAATCCCTCTTACGGGATTGGCCTAAACATGCCCGTCAATTTCCCCGAAATAATACCGACAACTACAACTTCCACAGCCCAGAGTCTCGCAGAAGACTTTTTGTTACTTATGACCAGCTTCCGCGGTGGAAACCATCCTTACCTGGAGAAGTATAGAGCTCACCTACGCTCGCTACAGATCATGGAACCCAAAGCTCCAGAGTGGGCGCAATGATGAGGCTCTTAGGGAGGTTTTTTCTGCTACTTGGCCTGCGTCATTTTCCAATTCCTTGCACGAACGGGTCTTCGATTTGTACAATTTACTTTTTTTATACCTTGGCTCATGCCATGGAAAAATCGGGTTTCACTAGATTTTACAGTGTACCAATATAGCGAGTTCAACTATACCCAAGTTTATATATCCATGATCGGTACAACGCGAAAAGCATAGAGTATTTACTCGAGTATATTTTACAGACTTCAATTAGAAAAATAAACCAATCGAGGCTCTGTCACAAATCCTTTTCACGGGCCCTCAACTCCAATGAAGTCTCATACGACCTCCACTTCCACATAGGGATCTTAGCCGCGTACATCTCATCAATCTCAGCAAAAGTCCGGCCACGCGTCTCCGGCATGAAAAAGTAGAAAAAGACAATGATAACAGCCATGCAGGCAGCGAAGACGAGATAAGTCTTCGCACCAAGGTTAGCTGCATCCGCCGAAGTCAGCTGCGGAACAACGAGGGTGGTGATAACGGCGGTTGTTTGTGCACAGGCGATCGTGTAGGCCATGGTGTGGTGGCGGAGTTTG
Organism: Penicillium roqueforti; assembly: GCF_015533775.1. Classification (NCBI taxonomy): domain Eukaryota; kingdom Fungi; phylum Ascomycota; class Eurotiomycetes; order Eurotiales; family Aspergillaceae; genus Penicillium; species Penicillium roqueforti. Next base: position 104,060 of record NW_024067604.1, read on the forward strand.
GGAGTTGCCATCTCGGAGGGCATTAGGATTGACAGCGAGAAGAAGGAAGAGGCCCAGAAGAAGTTGAATACGAAGGACAAAGCGGCAATGGCCATAGTGGCTTTCTTGTTGCTATTGTCAAAAGCTAAGCCACCAGCCACGGCGTCGATTACGAACAGAATCCCCATTCCGACGAATGCCGTGGGACGTCGACCGGCACGGTCGATGACGAAGGGTGCGGCCATAGTGCCGGCTAATGTGCAGCAGGATGAGATGATTGTCAGGGCGAAGACGTCTGCAACCCCTAGTACTGTGAGGAAGACGGTTGTATACGTTGTTGAAAGAATGACGCCTGATATTTGGTTAAGAGAGAAAAATGAGCCCGCAGTGAGGGTACGCTTGAGGTGCTCTCGTTGGAATATATGCCAGAACTTGGTCTGGGCGTGTATCTCGCGCTCATTTTCTTCAGACAGCATCATGAGACGGAGTTCATCTTCAACCTCGTCGTCACTGGACCCACGCAGTTTCCGCAGGTTGCGTCGAGCGTTTTCTATATTTCCCTTCCCGACCAGCCATTGCGGGCTTTCTGGAAGGGGCACCGTTAGGAACAGAAGAAGCACAGGCAGAGCACATTGTACAGCCATTGGAATCTGGTACGATAGGTTCCCTTCAATCTTTTCAGTTCTGAAGACCACCACAGTACCTACCACGCCAGCGGTTAGATTCAAAATATTCATTGAACTGACGCATCTTCCACGTATAGAGGCGGGAACCACCTAATTGTAAGAATGAGCGAGATTGAACATTGAACAAGCGGTAGGGATCAATACCTCGGAGATATACAAAGGGGCAGTTGCATTTATGATACCCAAAGCAACCGAATTGATAGAACGACCTCCCACAAAGGACCCCAAATTTGGCGCAAAGACTTGCAGCAATCCGCCACCGATAGATATGAAATACGCAATAATCAAAGGCCATTTGCGACCAAGGTGGAAATTCAGTGGCGAAGCAAGCAGACCTCCGATCACGGACGCCACCAATGGAAGGGAGAAAACTAGATTTTGATTGCGAGCCGTGAGGACATACTGCCCAGTGACTGGGTTAGGTCCTTGGAATTTCTCGACCTGCTCCGAATCAGCTTGGAACATTTTGTGTTATGAAAAAAACGAGCACTTACAAAATCCGGCAATGCAGCAACCGGGGATATAATCTTGTCATCGAATCCGTACAAGAATGATGCGGCACCGAACACTGTACAGGCGAAAATTAACTGGACATTGACCGCGTGCGACTTCCGCGCGCCCGAGTTCGAGTAGTCGACTTGAGTCTCAGTCGAGCCACACTTGAAAGACATGCAGATTGTGTGAGCCAATCCTTGGAAGACACACTTCCATAAGGCTCAAGTTGTATGTTGAAGAAAGGGAGTTCCCCGGATTCCCCAAAATCCTAAACTCCCCGGATTTATTAGGGGAAGTTTCTCCGAGATCTCCCATTGCGACTCGAGGGAATGCATCTTCATTGCATATATTCAGATCAGAAACCCGTCTGACTATCGCATTATATACTCTAATGCTTTGTATAGACTTGTTTTGATTTGCATTGATTTATATTGATCTATATATTGCATTTCGCCGACAATCCTCCTTACACCGAACCTATTCCCGATTAACCCCCGAATCGTCTTGAAGACCGGACTCGTTCAAGATTTCCTATGTTTTAAGGTGTGCGAATCCGAGCAACCTCGTAAAACTCATATTCCCGGCTAGATGAGTGGATTATTGGCGAAATGCACGGATTAACCCATGAAGTTAATGGCCTATCTCATGAAGAGAAATCGCTTCGTAATCCTTCACAATGGAGACCATCATTCCATGTCATGGCACCAGCAGGATGGATGAATGACCCAAATGGATTGGGATACGACCCAAAAACAAGCTTATACCATTTATGCTTCCAATGGAACCCGCACGGGAATGATTGGGGCAATATCTCCTGGGGCCATGCTATATCTCCAGACCTGGTGTCATGGGCGATATCCACCGATCCCATCTTGACGCCCGCTACTAAATATGACCGCCTCGGTGTCTTTACGGGATGTCTACAGGCAACCGATGCCTTTGGACAGCCGGGAGCTCTCACAGCCATATACACCTCCGTGAGCCATCTCCCAATCCGTTATACGCTCCCATATACACTCGGTAGTGAGTCTCTCAGTTTAGCTGTCTCGCAAGACGGAGGCAAGACCTGGGAGCGCCAGACCTGCAACCCGTTCCTCACTGGCCCGCCTCCACATCTTAATGTGACGGGCTGGAGAGATCCTTTTATCACAACTTGGGCCGAAGGACCTCTTTCCAAACACACACCGTCAACACTATATGGCTTTGTGTCAGGAGGGATTTCCAAGAAAACTCCAACAGTATTTGTCTACACTGTCCAAGCAACAGATCTCAGCAAGTGGGAGTTCATTGGCCCATTGATCGACGTCGGCCTCAATCTACATCCATCTCGCTGGTCAGGCGACTATGGTCTGAACTGGGAAGTTGCTAATCTGATGACCTTGACCAATGATACCACGTCTCGGGACTTCATCATAATGGGAGCCGAGGGCTGTGTGCCATTCGAGAGTTCAAACCAAGACGCGGCCCAAGAAGCACGTCGGAGACGAGAACCCCGAGGCCAGTTCTGGATATCTGTCACATCCAACGGAGAAAAGCAATCTACCTCCACAGACGGTGCTCTAGCCTCATATGCTTTCTCTGGTATCTTCGATCATGGCTGCTACTATGCGGCGAACTCCTTCTACGACCCTCAAACCTCGCAACGTATCGTCTATGGCTGGATCACGGAAGAGGACCTGTCCAATACTCTGCGTCATCGCCAAGGATTCAGTGGCCTGCTTTCACTTCCTCGTGTAGTGGGATTGATGACAACGAGAAATGTCAAGAAGGCACGAATCTCGGAGTTAAGTTCGATTACCTCAATTGAAGCAGTCCCCGATGCACCTGGTACCGGTACTTTCACGATCCATACCATGAAGATCAACCCAGATAGCCGACTTGCGCGGCTCAGACAGAGTGCACGGGAGAGCCACCTCGCTGACGTTGCCCTGTCTACATCACCTTCACAAAGTGCGATGCTGTTGGGGACATCTAAATGGGAAATCGACGCCGAATTCTCGGTTAGTAGATCCTGTGCACGTGTGGGTATCAGGATTCTACACACTCATGGTAAGACATTTTTCTGATTCTTCGGATTCATCTTATATATACTGAACTGATACTCGTTCATCTAGACGGTCAAGATTGCACGACCCTTTCCTGGGACCCACGAAGTGAGACCTTCGAAATCCATCGACCTTTGATTGACGACACTGAAGTAAACCATGGCTATGAAACTGCTCCGCACACGCTATTTACTTGCCTGAATGAGCGAGGTGACGAGGTTGAAGAAACTCTTCGAGTGCACGCTTTCTTCGACTCAAGTGTGTTAGAAGTTTTTGTCAATGACAGAACGGTCATATCTACACGAATCTACCACCCAGAAGCTAATTGCTTCGGACTACTGTTCTTCGCAGAGTCTGATGCTGGGGTGGACGGGGATCAGCCTGCAGTTCTCGTGCGAGCTTCTATATGGGATGGGCTTGGTGTATGAGAGATTACAATATGCAAATATTATGAAGATTATATACAGTATGCACCGCATGTAGTATGCAGCGCGCTAGATCTCTAATAAAACAGGGTAGAAGTAGACGCGGCGTGGGGCATCATGCAACGAGCAAAAAGATGAAGCAATCAGAATGCACCCGCCTAAAGCCATGGTCATCACATCGTCGCCAAAAAGGCTTCCATTGGAAGCGCAAATACACGCACAAACACCAGAGACAGCTTTCACTTCGCACCATACACCCTAGCTATATACGCATGGGTATCACAATCATACAAGCGAACAGGATCAGAGCAGGCGGAGAGTTTCCCCGAATTTATCGGCGCTTCCAGAATTTCCAGCTGGGAAGATCGATTCGACCATCTCGCTTATAAATACGCCAGTAGTAGACGGGCACGCCGGTGATGATGAACGCGACGACGATGAGCGTTTGCAAGGGCTCGGAGATGACAGCTCGGCTGAGGAGGAAAAGGCTCACGCAGCAAAATATAATGGGTGTGGTGATCCAGGTGCGGTAGGGACGTTCCAACAGGGGTTCACGGATACGGAGGACGATCAGGCCGAGAACGGTGAGGAAGTAGAAGGTGTATCCGGCTACACCATAGAAAGTGACGAGGGTGCCGAACTCGCCGACGACGATGTAGATAGTTGTTAGGACGCCGTTAAAAGCCATGGCATATATTGGCGTGAAGCCGAGTCTGGAGTTATCGCCGAAGAAACGGGAGAGGGCCCTGCTGGCCCAGGAGCGGCGGCGTAGTCGGCTGCTTGCTGGAGGGCCTTGCGAGGAGGCGTGGAGACCGATCCGGCCGAATATTGAGGGGAGATACCCTTCCTTGCCGGCTGCGTAGACTAGTCGGCCACTTGTGAAGGTGGTTGCGTTTAGAGCTCCGAAGCAGCTGGCTGAGACGACGAGAGCTAAAATCAAGGCTCCGGGGGCGCCGAATACCTTTGCGCCGAATTGGACGGCGATGGTGTTGCTCGCCTCAATGGTGGAGTGAGGAAGAACAAGGAAATAGGAGACATTGGCGAGCAGATAGGAGATGATGACCAGTGGCATCGCCGTGTGGATGACTCGGGGCAGATCGCGGTTTGGGTTCTTGAATTCGCCCGTCACGTAGTTGGTCTGTAAGATGTGAGTGGAAGCATTCAAAATACTTGAGTGTCAACTTACATTGTCCCAGCCGTCAAATGCCCAAAGACCTGCATACAGGGCCACTGCAAAATCAGATATCTCGGTGGTGGTTCCCTCGAACCATCCTGTCGTCTTCCATTCTTCATTTGCGTTGCCTCCAGCCGAGAAGCCAGTTACAGCGACTATAATCCCGATGACTGTGACACCTAGCAGAGCAACGAACTTGAAGAACATAAAGAAATCACCAATGCGGGTAGCGAACTTGGTGGAGATGCAATTGAGCAGAGTCACTGCGACAAGCCCTCCAAATGCAACACCCTTGTTGATCCAAGGATTTACGTCGCCAACATCAGCGCCCACAAACGCACGGACAACGTATTCGCCAAAGATGAGAGAGATAATCGCCGCAGAGCCAGGTTTCAATACTAACACGGCACACCATGCGAAAAGGAAACCCGTCAGCTCTCCAAAGATCTTGGACAGATAGATCTGCGAGCCTCCGTTCAGTGGAATTGCTCCTCCCAGCTCTGCATAGCTAGCAGCGCCCGTCCAGGCCAGCAGACCAGCCACAGCCCAAACGATGAGCGAGGCGCCCGGCGACCCCGCGTTGGCATTGACCTGACTCGGTGACGAGAAGATACCAGATCCAATAATCAGCCCAACGATGAGCGATAGACCGTTCAGGTATGTCAAGGTTTTATTCCGCTCCAGCGATCCGTCTGTGAAGCCTGGTCTGTCCGCGGACGGAGTACCTAGGGGCGCGTAACCACCCTGTGTTTGCGACAGCGGGAATAGATTGCGCCCGAAATCAAAAGCTGAGGATATGGAGAACGAGCTCTGAGCTCTGTGACGGCGCCCTAGCTCGGCATCTTGATGCGATTCTGCGAGAGGATCTTCGTCCTCAAGGGAGAGCTTGCGGGATGAAGAGACACCGTCGGGGGAAGAGGAGCGTGAGGACCCGCCTACGGAGCCGGGAGATGAGGATGCGAGGGAGGCGAGTTCTAGTGAGTCTCGAGGCGCAGCGAGGCTACCATTCCTGTTCCCTTGATATGTATTCGACATGTTCTCTTTGTGTCCGTGTGGTATAAATCGTCGAGGAGAGGGAGAGGGTAGCGGAAAGGTATGTCGTCAGGAGTAGCCAAGAGAAGTCTCCATTGCCTGAAGAGAATGTCAAGAACGAGAATGTCAAGTCGGTAGAGGAGAAATCTCCAAAGTGAGTTGAAGTAAAGAAGAAGAAGAAACCGCCAAGGGGGTGTATTTTCTTGTCGATCGCCCGGCTCTCCCTTGGCCTCGACCCTCATTTCCGGGCCCCCGCGATTTCTTTTTTCTTCAATTGCACTTCCACATGAACAACCTATCTTCTTTATGCTGTAGAAGCAGCCAGGGTCTCAGAGCTGTAGCTCGGCCTGTACGCTATGCTTCAACCTCAGCAACCCCGACGTCACCGAAGTCCCCCCGTTCCAACTCGCGCCGCTGGCTAAGCATCGCCTTCGTAGGCGCAACAGCAGCAGGTGCAGGCGCCTATATCCAATCCCAAAATACATCATCCGCCACCTTGAACCCCGAAACATTCACCAAATACAGCATTGTATCCCGCGAGCCCGTGTCGGCAACCAGCAGCCTTTTCACGCTGCGGCCACGCATACCCAGCGACAGCAACTACGATGTCTACGAGGAAGCATGGCAGACGGGAGTCTGGAGTGTGATGTTCAAGCAACCACAATTACAAATCGGACGGGATTACACGCCGCTGCCCACGACGGCAGCGACATCGCTAAGTGTCGACGACGAGAACGAGGGCTGCCTGCGCTTCTTCATTCGAAAGGATCCCTTCGGAGAGGTCTCGCGCTACCTGCATAATATTGCTGTTGGTGCTGACGTCGAGATTCGTGGACCCAAGATCGAATGCGCGATCCCGAAGGAAACGAGTGATATTGTCTTTATTGCTGGTGGGACGGGGATTGCGCCAGCTCTGCAGGCTGCGTATTCTCTTTTGAATCGCAAAAATACTGAACATCGACCGACGATCCATATCTTGTGGGCGAATCGGATAAAGGATGACTGTGCTGGTGGTCATAGTGACTCGCTGAAGCCGCAGTCACGCCGGGGCTGGTTCTCTGGGTGGTTTGGCTCGAAGAGTCGGGATAATACTTCGGAAAAGCCTGTGGATGTTGTACGAACAGAAGAAACTTCTATTATTGTGCGAGAGCTAGAGGCACTCAAGGCCCAGTATCCCGGGCAGGTTATTGTGGATTATTATCTGGACGAGGAGAACACGTTCATTGGGAAGGAAGATATCCGAGGTGCTATTGCACCAGCGTCAAAAGGCAACTCTCGCAGGAGCAATTTGATTTTGGTTTCTGGTCCTGAGGGGTTCATCAGCTACATGGCTGGGCCTAAGCTGTGGGCGCAAGGTCAGGAGCTCCAGGGCCCCCTAAAAGGAATCATCAAGGAGCTTGATCTCAAAGAATGGGCTGTGTGGAAGCTCTGAGCACTTTCTCTTGGGCTTTTGTACCAACATCTGAAACATTTTTGTCATTAAAGCATATATATAGCATGGATATACTGGGAGTTATGTTGAATAAACAGTCGCAACTGTCCTGGACACATTCTGGCGTCCTTTTTCGTTACCCATCACACGTTCCTGGCCAAAAGCCCTAGGTTGGATTCGCTCAAACACCGATATTATATCCAAACGGATCTACTGTGCTGTAGCAAAGTCCTCGAGGTACTTTACTAGCTTCTGCACGTTCTCCAATGGGACAGCATTGTAGTTGCTGGCGCGCATACCGCCTACACTACGGTGGCCCTTGAGGCCCTGGAGAAGACGCTTTTCAGCGCCAGCGATGAACTCCTTCTCCTTTGCATCATCACCGCCGCTGACACGGAAGCAGATGTTCATGCGGCTGCGGACGCTAGCGTCAGGAACAACCTGGTACACTTGCGGGAACTTGTCCAAAGCACCGTAGATAAGCTCTGCCTTCTTGTTGGCTACTTCCTCTTGCCCGCTAACTTTTTGAGCGCTGAACTCGGCCATCAGGTCGGCCATGACCTGGCCGGCAATCCAGAGGTTGAAGATGGGGAGGGTGTTGTAGAGGGAATTGTTCTTTGCGGTGATTGCGTAGTCGAGAACTATTGGGCCGGGAAGACCGCCAATGTTCAACCGGTGGAGGAGAGCAGGGGAAGGAGTCGCGGTCTGGGGAGGGAGGAGATCCTTGCGAACGATGGCAATGGTGATACCGGTGACACCAATGTTTTTTTGTGCGCCGCCCTGTATATATTGTTAGTGTACTACACTCATGACGCGGAAAGATTGAAGTCAACGTACGAAAATGACCGCGTATTTGCTGACATCAACCTTCCGGCTGATGAAGTTGGAGCTCATATCGGCGACCACGAGACGCTCATCTTCAGCATCCTGACCCTGAGCCTCCAATGACTTGGGGAACTGCTGGAACTCGACACCATCGACGGTCTCGTTGTCGCAGAAGTAGACAAACGCAGAGCCCTTGCCGCCCTCCTTCTTGGTAGGAGTCAATGACCAGGTATCCTCAGCGGGGATTTTTCCGAACTTCCCTCCGTTGGCCTTGCGAGCATCAAGAGCAACATTCACATATTTCGAGCCGATCAGTCTACTCGCTTCCTGGGAAGCCTTGAGCGACCAAGACCCAGTCACGAGGTAATCCAGCTTGAGTTCCTCATCGACCTCCTTCTGAAGTCTCTGGAAGACCAATTCGTCAACCTGAGCCTGCTCCGCACCGGGCTGTGCCTTCTTCACGTCGGCTTCAGCCCTGCGGCGGCGGCGCTCAATCCAGACGGGGACCAGGTTTTGCACGACAGCGCTGAACTCGCCACTGCCTCCGGCCTGCATGAACAGGATCTCATAGTTATCGGGGATATCGAGGAGAGCGGAGAGGTTGGCTTTGGCATCGTTGAGGATCTTGTTGGCGGTGGGGGAGCGGTGCGAGATCTCGCCGAGTCCGAGTCCGACGTCGTTGAAGTTGACGAATGCCTTTGCGCCGGCTTCAACGACTGATGTCGGGAGGGGAGCTGGACCAGCTCCAAAGTAGGAGACTTCTTGTCGGGAAGGCATAGTGAGATTAATTGAGGTGGACTGATGTAAAAGAGAAAGAAAAGAAGCGGGAGAGAAAAACCTCAAAAGGTGTGGACCGTAGTGGATCAACCTTGCAAGGACAGTAAGAGAAGATATAGCGATTTATATGTTCCAACAACAGGATTTACTGGAATTCCAACGTGCAGTCTGATATATTCACCGAATCTACATTACACGTTCAATTGAATGTTTTATAGGTCAATCCTGGCAATGGCGGGGTATGAGTCAATTCGGTATGCGCCATTGAGTCACGATCTTGGTTGAGGAATTATTTCTTTGGATGGCTTATATGGCTGATACTGACGAGGTACGTAGTAGAGGCATATCAAAAACCCATCTCACTTTCCAATTGTCTATGATATAATCTATTTGAGAGATCAACGTGAGAATGGCGGGGTTGATCGACATATACAAGGTTGTATAGTATGAAATGGTTGTCTTCCAAAGGTGCATGTATGAAGTAAGTATGAAATAAACTCTTCTTCTCTTCCTAGACCCAGTTGCTCTTTTCGTAGGTCTCTTCTTCCTCTATGTTGTAAGTAGTTGAGATATGAAAGATGAAGACCATGACCGATATCGGCGAAAGAGTCACATGCTGTCATCATCAGGTGACTGGTTTGTAATGTTTGTCTCGCCACCTTTGAAGTTACATACTTGCATCATGCATGTATAGTGTCAAATCTCAGGCCTAGCTAGTAGCAAAGGGCCTAGGACTGCCGGTACTTATTTCCATGTGCCTCAAAAGGGGAGGAACTCTCTATGTCAGTTTGAGGATTCGAAAAGTGGGATGTTTTTGTGAGCAACTTGTCATTCTAGTTAGGACATGTACAAAGCCCGTAACCATTATGGGATATCATTTTAAAGCATGAATGTTCAAATCGTTCAGCTCTCTGGACTTGCCTGTTAACTCCAGTGAATCTTCAATTATCAAGTCTATACTCGGCGGGATTTGTTTGAAACTCTCCGAAGTCCGTAGTATGGCCTGAGGATGTTAGTTTGGGGGCCATTTCGGGGCTTGAGGTATAAGTGCTTCGCTCTTTTCTGTCAAGTTTTTAGTGAAAGTAATTGATTTCTCCATATTTCTCACAATGAGCCAGTCCCAAATACATTTATCTAGAAAGATATTGCTGGTGGTTACTACCGGAGGATTCACACATGCCGGTAAGATGGAACATGAAACATGAACAGATAGACCACTAAATAAGAACCTATACAGCCCCTGTTTTGGAAATTGGCCGGGTGCTCGCGGAGCGTGGCCACGAAATTGAATTTGCAACACTTGAGGGACAAGAGAGCTGGGTGAAACCTGAGTATGACTTTGTCAACAAGCTTCATCAGTTAGGCCCCGGACCAACCCCCGAGCAACTCGATGGTCACTATCGGCGTATGCAGGCATGGGATATCTCCAAGGGTGTCGGACAAGCTATGGAATCCAAATACATGTTCGACTCCTTCTGGCCTCAAACCTACCATCGTCTCAAAGAGATCATGGATGACCCTGCGACTCGACCGGACATGATAGTTGCGGATTTCTTTGTCGAGGCAGCCAACGATATTCACTTTGAGTATAAGGTACCAATCGCCATCATCTGTCCCAATATGCCTTTATTCCAGTTGCCCTGCCCGTACATCCCAGGCCAGCCAGGCTTCCAGCTTCCAGGGACCATGACATCCGAGGATACTTCCATGTGGCTACGAATCATGAACGAGATCTTCTTTTTTCCAGATCTACCAGCTATCGTACGCGCAGGAAAATGGAGCAAGAAGATGCGAAGCGACAATGGCGTCTTCTATCCGCCTCATAAGCCCAGCAAACCAGACTATCTCATATTTGTCAACTCCTTCTTCGGGCTGGAAATCCCCCGCGATCTACCTCCAACTGCTGCTCCTGTTGGTCCTCTCTTGAGTCCGACATACCCGCCACTAGACCAACAGTGCGGGCCATTCTTGGCCAGACATAAATCAGTTCTTTATATCGCCCTTGGTACTCATATCATCCTGCCCCATAAGGATGCTGCGAAGATAGTGAAGGCCGCGAATCGCCTCCAAGAGGATGGTATGATCGATGGTGTGATCTGGGCTATGGGCAAGACATGTCGAGCAGACCTTGACCGCAGGTAAGAAACCCTACCATTAAAGAATCAAATCTCTCTCCTCACGGCTAAAACCTTGCTAGCGCATCCTTCCAATTCAACACAGGCGATAAAAATGAAATGGAAATCACCCTAGGGGATCTACTTGACAACAAACATCCGAATTGGATCTTCCCCTTTTTTGCACCTCAACGTGCTATCCTCGACAACGAATCAACCAAGCTCTACTTCACCCATGGTGGAGGTTCTAGTGCTAACGAGGGTCTTTACCATGGAAAGCCAATGTTATCAATGGGTATCTTCTCGGATCAGATCGCCAACACCGCTCGGCTGGTCGCCGGAGGTGTCGCCGAGTCTTTGAGTAAACTCAACTTTACATCAGATGAGGTCTACACCAAAGCCATGAAGATTCTCAAATCAGAAAACGAGACATACAGCCGGAATGTGCTTCGCCTACAGCGTATTGCTAATGTTGCTAGTCGTCGTAAGTATCATGCCGCCGATCTTATCGAGGAGCTCATGTACGACAATGAGCTACGGTTCAAAGACGGCAAGGAATTGCGCCCGATGCACCTGCAGACGGCTGATATGCGTATGTCTACCTTTAAAGCCAGGAACTGGGATCTCTATGCTGTCAGTGGACTGGCTCTATCTGCAGTTGTAGGATCGATGTGGTTGGCTGGTCGCTTTGCGTTGCGGTATCGCGGCGCTGTGATCGGATAGTTCTGATATTGTGCTTGCGAGGTGGGAAGCTTTAAAGAACACTGTAATTAAGTAGGGTTTGTCTTCATAATATCATTGTTGGTCTTGACATAGTCAAGTAAATAGCAAACTGGCTTGTCTTTGTTCAATTGAGCCATAACTCCCAATGACTGTGAAATATATCTTTTGGTATAGAAGTTCCATATCAATATCAAATGCAATAATCTAGAGAGGGTATCTGAGACTAAGAATAAACAGAGAAGGGAAACAAAATAGGGATGTACATGCAGCAAACCGAATCCCAAAATAGCAAGTACTCTGACTATAAAACAAACAGAACCCGACCTCTTCCTCTTTCACTCTTCCACTGCTTTTGCTTCTTCCATCATCGTCCCTCATTCTTCATCCTTCATCTATCCTCTATCAATCTACTTCATATCCACAACCACATCCATCATGTATCATCCCCCTACAGCACAACAAGACCGTAACAATCCTCTGGGTCTTCCAATCTACGAATGCTGGTTTTGCCCAACAAACTGGATCGGGTTCTCAGGCCTCCTCTTCCACCTCGAAGAAGGCCGTTGCGTGAAGCAGGACCGCATCCGCACTCTCGCCTTCGAGTCTCCTGAATATGGGTTTTATGGCAACCGACTCACCGACCAAAATCCCTTCTTCTGCTTCCAATGCCGTGCCCAGTTTCCTCAGGTCTCTTACCTCTATCACCATGCCGAACACAGCCCTTCTTGCTCATACTTGCTCAATCCCTCTGAGTGTCTAGGAGCTCTCCGTGACTTTTACGTTGAATACTATGAGTGTCCTGGCTCGGACTACATCCACTTTTGATTTCCTTCGTCATGAATACTTCAACCTCATTGCAATTGTGATGGGCTGCTTGGTTTAGAAGGGAGAGGAGATATCAGAGCTTTCGTTTGTTCAGGGAGAAGAAGTAGGCTACAGTGTGGTGAGGCGTGGTGGTTTGTTTCTGGTTCACTAAGGGAATGGCGTGCAATATGTGGAATAGCTTACGTCGCCAAATAACATACTTAATGTTTGAATTCTTCCATTTCGTATTGTTTGTTTATCAGTATTGTCATTGACAGAACACTCTCCAAGGTAAGGCTCTGTAGAATGATCAACTGTCAAAGTGCCCTATATGTATGAAAAAGCCCTAGAATGACACAAAGAAAGGCGAAAGAAACAAACAAAAACCAAGGGTTGAACAAACTCCTAGCAAGAAGTAAGCATCCCCAGACAAAACTAATCACCCTATATGAAAAAGCCATATGGACAGACAGGGATGATGAAGCTATTCATAGAATATTCTGCACAACAGACATCGGTGGTTATCTGGCCTATACTCTACACCACCCCTACCAGACTATTAGCTTATTATAGACAGTATAAAGGATATTTTTATTCTCTTAAGCCAAAATTGGGGTCTAAATAGTCCAGTTACATTGTTGTCCGAGGCTGCAAGGTACTTCCTTGTCAGCCCCGATGACAGGGTAAAGAGATGATGTTTGTTCTGCAGCACAACGTGGGTTTCTTATTTTATTCTCGGGGCATTTCTATTTTACTCTTGGTACTTTCTATTCTTGATTGGACGATAGTCCTTCTAGAAGGAATCCCATTCCTTGCAGATATCCCGCTATTCTTAGATCTGACAGGAGTTTTAGAATTGAAACACTGAAACTCCGACAATATCTTAGTCGAATAGCGAATAAAGAGAAATAGCCAATGGAAATAGAAATAGAAAGAAACAAATATAGAAATTTCTTAGATGCGAGTAACCACAATGATCGACACCCAGGAAGCATGTTCCAACCTCAAACTCGGCCTTATACAGGGCTACAGCTGAAGCTTGCCTCAGCATTGGAATTCTTCATGATACCGTAGCATCTAGGATGACAAGAATAGCTCCCAAGTCTCAATATAATAATTTAGGGCGTGCTGTATTGTCTTTCGGCATCGGATACATCTGGCCTAACTGAGACACGCCAGGTATTTTCAGTACTTTGCGGAGACTGCATCCGGTCCTGACTCAGAAAGATCATTCATGTTTGACAGAATTCTGTCTTTGACAAGGACATTAGGAGTGTTTTGGCTAATTTTCGGAAATAAACCCGAAGAGTCCGTTTCTGGGTGCCTGGGATGATGAATGAGACCCCGGCAACCAAGGCAGACAATTTTGGGATTCCCTTTACTTTCTTATAAGTATCGCGTTGCTGATCGGTGGTGGTAGTTCTTAGGTTACCATTGCATACATTATTAGTCTATCGAGCTGCTATTCATACACAATTGCATCGGTTCTTGCAACTTCATCAACACATCACCACCCGTCACCTCCCGTCTACCACTTTGAAGCGATCCAGCAGTTATCTCTGCCTAAATAATTCGTCATGATGTTTCCCGCCATGGGCCGAGGAGGATACAATGCCCCCGCCAGCAGATCTTGCCCCAAGCTTTTGCCTGGCCAAAATTAGGCCGTCCAGAATGTGCATGATGGACAATGCACTCCCAGCAACCATTTCAATCATGTCAATTGCAACCAGCAACCGGTTGATGTCACGACTCTTGCCGAACAAGCAAGCTATCATAAGACGGCGATGCAAGTCAACCTCGTCGGAGCCATACTTGAATCGGAATGTTCATTTGCCGACACAGAATCTACGACAGTCAGCTCGCCATCCAGACCAGCAAACCAAGACAAAGACCCTCCAGTACTTACTTCTCAAAGACAACCCCCAACACATCCTCGACATCTCCACTCTCGCCTTTTCCTGTGATCTTAGCCAGCATATCAGCCGCAAAGCGCAGATGTTCCGCAGCAGTGACGATATCGACTTCAGATTCAACATGGGAATCAAGAGGACCGAGTTCTCTCTCGCGCGAGGAACTATCATGACATTCAGCAGAAGATGCTTGAGATAGGAAGTCGTCCAGATGATCGAGACATATTTGAAGATTAGAGCTTTGGCGATGCGAGACACCTAGAGAATCTTCCCAATACGAGATATCATATTGACCTCCATCTCCGCCCACGCCAAGAGGCGAGGCAATCTGCTCAAACGTCGCAATTAGTCCACGTAGAAAGACCTGTAGATTACCCGGGTCTGTAGTGGTATTGAGAGACGATGCTCCCTGACGGGCTTCCTCGCAGGAAATGGTAAATACACGGTCTACCGGGACCGAAGGGAAGATGTCGTGGATCGTATCTGACAATGACTGCGGCACACCACTTTCCATGGCAGTGTGTAGCTTGTCGCATTTGTTGACAGCCACAACGAGGCACTTGCCTGCTTCCACGCAGTCATTAACAGCACCCAGAACCTCCGGCTCAACGAATAGCTGGACGCCAGTGGCAGTGTCTTCCAGCGAAAGAACCACAATAACAACATCAGACTCCAACGCCCTCTCCCTAGCCCGGCGAATGCCCTCTTTCTCAACGGCTCCAATAACAACCCCCTCACCATCACCAGAGCTACCCTCAGCCCGGATCCCCGCCATATCCCCAAGCTTACAATACCATCCTCCAAGATCAACCCCAATATCGACAATATCCCTCGTAGTCCCTTGCTCAGTACTAACAATAGCAGCCTCCTTCCCAACAACCCGGTTAAGCAAGGAACTCTTGCCAGCATTCGGCGCACCCAATAGCGCAACCCGAATCCCATTCCTAAGCAACTCGCCCCGCGACGCATTAGCAATATGGAAACCGATCTGCACGCTCAACGTGCGCACTTGGGCCGCAACAGAAGAAACAAGCTCCTCGGTGGACTCATCGAAATGCTGATCCTCAGAGAAATCAATCAGCGCCTCCAGCTCGCCGCGCGCATACAGCAGACCCTGCCGCCACCGCTCGTATCGATTCAGCAATGCGTCGCTGGAGCCACGCACAGCTAGTCGTCGCTGCTGCTCGGTATCGGCGGACAAAGTGTCGCCGAGTGCTTCAATCTGAGGCAGGCTGAGACGGTCGTTCATGAAGGCGCGGCGGGTGAATTCGCCTGGTTCGGCGTAGCGCACTGTTTGCTCTGGGGTGTTTGTCTGTGCGATTGCTGAAAGGACGGCTTTTGTTATTGCGGGGCCGCCGTGGATGTGTAGTTCGAGGATGTCTTCGCCTGTTGCGGTTCGTGGGGAGGGGAAGTAGAGGACTAAGGCGCCGGCATCGAGGATTGTGTTTGCGGTTGGGGGTTGGGTTGGGTCATAGAGGGTGCGGAGGGCTGCATAGCGCGGTTTTGGAAGCGGGTGGTTTGGGCAGAGACTCTTGTATATCTGAATGGCATTGTTAGTCTGGTGCTTTAGTAGTTCTTCGAGGAATACATACCGAGGCACATGCCGGACCCGATACACGCACGACTGCAATGGCTGCTCGTCCAGTTGCAGTAGAGAGCGCATATATTGTAGAGTCTCCATCTAGCATGAATCTAGCTGGGCGAGTAGACGAGAAAGCTCGAGCTTGTCCGGGAGCCCAGCCACGCGATTCGGAGAGAAAGCCATGACGTCGGATACATGATTTATTTGATATAATTTGCCATGGTTGACTCGTTGGCAAGCTGAAGGGAGAGACCCAACGCAGAACTTGGCGAGATGCTCGCATGCGCAAGATTAAACCAATGAAATATTGGTAGATGCCGAGGGTGTTCAAATGTTCAAATGTTGGTCCGATGTTTATATTGCGATAAGGGCGACTGAGGATCGGGCACTATCTTACCGCCTCTATCACCGCCTTCACGAGCCATACATGCTAATCGAGAGCTTGGAAGAGATCGAGAACATAGATTTTGTCTAACTGCGAGTCTTTAAATTCTGATCCTGAAAATCACAAGCAATAGCAGTCCATCTAATGCGGCTCTAGTCAAGGATACGCAGCAGATATAAAACTTGACCACGACATGCGCTCGGAAGTAGGGAGTAAAGAACAAGGCGACAATGCAGGAAACATTGAACATCGAGCTCAACATGCAATTCGATGGTACGCCCTCCAATCATCGCGACATTTCCATGGCAGGTAGTGTTGGATGAAGAAGACGGGGGGAAAGGGATTATGTACAAGGAGAGGGAGACAGGGTGTCGGTGGGTATGCGGGAGTGGATAACAAAAAGAAAAGAGAAAATGATTGCACATGAAGGGATACTGTTAAGATGAAACAGAAAAGAAGAAACAAAGAAATTGTATCATCGCACCATGCTCGGCTCGTCAAATCAAGGAGGGCAGCTCAAAGAGTAGAAGTGTAAGTAGGGAATGGGTATTATACAATCGAGGGCGGTTGTAGTAAGTAGTAAGTAGTGGTATTGATGGCAATGGAGAACATTTGGGTTTGAATCCAATGCATCATCAATGAGAATTGATAAAACATTAAATTAAATCGGCTGTCGGTGATTGACTTAATCCGACAAATCAGTTGGTTTTTGAGGAGAGGAACCGGCAACTGAGGGATCCTGTGATGACTCGCCTTGCTCCGAGACGACAATTGAAGGGGGAGGTTGAGACTCGTTAGGTGAGCCGGGGGGTTGTTGATCGTCTGTGGCCATCGAGTCTGTCTGCGAAGGAGAAGCAGGCTCTTGAACTGTAGCAAGGCCACTAGAGCCATCCGCGCTATCTTTGCTCCCGCCTGTGGGGTTTCGGCGTCTCATGCGGCGGTTACGACGCTCTTCATCTGCGCTCTCTCTTCTCCGTCGCTGGCGCTCGCCGCCGCCTGCATCGGAATTACTTCTCAGACCGAGAAGCATGCTGGCCGCACGATCGGCAACGTCTTCGCCTTCAGATACTTGAGCTTCCTGCTTGCCATCTTCCGGCGCGGTACTCGGAGGGCTCAGAAGACCGGTCTCGTCATTATTATCGCCATTGGTTGTCTTTTCAACTCCGTCTTCGCCTTCTTCCGCCTCACCCGAATCAGGTGGTGGCTTGGTCCCCGAAGTTACGCGGACGTTATGCCGCTCCTTTAGACGAGCACGACGGCGGCGGTCTCGTTGATCCTTGGCTTGAGGTGCTGCAGCACGCAACTTCTCAAGTAATGAGTCCATGGCACCACTTGAAGCAGGCGACTGCACTGTCTCTGCGGTGGGAGTGCTGTTGGCGAGGTTGACATTGATTCGCTTGCGAGCGAGGGATGCCTCTGTGCGCCTTCTGGATTCTTCTAGAGCTGTGTTCTTCTCTCTGGATTTCTTCCACTCGATCAAGAACGAGCTCAACTTAGCAAAGAAATCTCGTCTAGCATTCTCATCTGCGTTGTCTTCACCGTAGAAGACCATAATATCGTCATAAGCCTTCGCCATCTCATCAAGGTAGAGCTGCAGCTGCTCAGCCTTTCGTCTGGCGTCCTTCATGGACCGCTGAACGACTTGGCTGACGCGATCCTGTGGGTGGAACCTCTTAGGGTCACTCAGGTTACCAGCGTCCAAGCTGGCCTGTACGTTCTTAATGTTGCTAATGTACTTGATGGCGTCGGTGCGGAGCTGATCGACATTGATCTTCTGCAGACCAATGACACCGTTGATCTCATCGAGGAAGCCCTCCCACTCTGGGTACTGGTTGCGCACGATACGCTCGACCAGATCGGCAAAGGTAGTCTCATTCTTGTCGTCTTTCACCATACCCAGCCGGGCGAGGGAGCTCAGCTTGAAACCCTGGGCCTGCTTGTTGGCATCGTTCATGAAGTTTCCAATGTCGAGAATCAGACCGAGCACGTTCATCAATGACACAGAGTCCCGCAAGGACTCGCTGACTCGTGCAACCTCCTTTAGCCTTGTGGATATGTGCTCGTACTCTGGCTCGAAGGTGCGGGTCAGTGCGAGTGCTCTGTTTCTTGCTTTCCAGTAGTGATTGAGCTCAAATGCAGTGTAGAGATAGATCTGATCCTCGCGAGTGATCTCGGAGGGATCCTGTTCGCGATCGGAAGTAGCGGCGCCAGGGCCCGTCCAATCCATACTATATGGTGCCATAAGTTTGGCTACGTTCTCTGGTATACTGCACATTTCGTCTCTTTGCAAGAAGTCCATGACGACACTGTTATCCAGAATCTCCTTGTCACAGTGGATGATCATGCGAGTGACCTCCTCGGCCGGGTATTGAGAGAACTTGGACAGAGCAATCTGGAAGTTCTTGGATAGATCGTTCGAGATAATCTGTTTCTTGGCCGTGCGCTGCTTCGCACCAGTGCTGGCTCCAAATATCTTCGTTTCTTTGGCCATGAACAATCGCTCAACCTCGTCCAGTACACCCTTCTTGGCAAGCTCGGTATATTTTTCTTCCTTCGCCTCAGCTGTCGGTGCGTGAGTAGCCCAAACAGTAACTTGAGGAGTGTCGACCTTGTCCCAATGAAGAGCCTTGAGCTTCTTCTTAGGTCGAATGAATGGCATGTGAATTGTAGACGGCGAAACATCTCCAACCATGTATGCGGGTCTCCAGCCTGTACCTAAGGCGGCGCTGGGGGGTGGAGGCGGGGGAATCATCAGGCCATTGGCTCCAGGAACAGGGGGAGGTGGTGGAAGAGCGAAACCACCACCACCGGGGGGCGGCGGCGGAGGCACGCCAACTCTTCCGCCGGGGGGCGGAGGTGGAGGCGGCAATCCAGGAACACCCTTGGCACCACCTGGCGGAGGGGGCGGCGGGAGAGCCATTCCGCCAGGCGGTGGAGGAGGAGGTAGACCAATTTTTCCACCCGGGGGAGGCGGCGGTGGAAGAGTAAA
Source organism: Penicillium roqueforti (assembly GCF_015533775.1). Taxonomy (NCBI): domain Eukaryota; kingdom Fungi; phylum Ascomycota; class Eurotiomycetes; order Eurotiales; family Aspergillaceae; genus Penicillium; species Penicillium roqueforti. The sequence continues at coordinate 123,437 of NW_024067604.1, forward strand.
GCCCCCTGGCGGAGGTGGAGGTGGGAGAGAGAAGCCCCCTGGTGGAGGTGGAGGGGGAAGAATCTTGCCTCCTGGCGGCGGGGGTGGGGTAAGAGCTATAACTCCCGGCGGCGGCGGAGGCGGGGGAACAATATTGCCCCCTGGAGGAGGAGGAGGTGGCATAGCCTTTGTAGCAGCTTCATTATCTTCTAGCTTGGGTACCTGTTCCCCTTCAACAACATCGGGATCTTCAGCCTCAAACCTGGGAACCTTGGAAGCAAGCTCGCCTAGGAAGCCGGTAGTCTGGGCAGCGTTCAAACGAGGACGATGCATTTCCACCAGACGAGGCCTCTCATACATCGGTTCGCCATTGCTATCTAGTGGGATGTCCTCCTCGTCTTCCAAAGTCGAGTCCATCGTAGGGATATGGCTGCGCTTGCGGTAAACAGATCCCAAAGCTCCAGGGTCGAGGTGTCGGCGGGTAGACTCAGCAAAGTACTCACTGTCATCTACTTCACCTTCCATCTTCTCGCGCAGCTCGCGGAGTCGATCTGATGGTCCATGCTGGCCCCAGACCTTGCCCTCCAGCTTAAACTGGGTCTTTGTCCGCTCAAGCTGGCGTTCTAGACGTTCCATGAGTCGTTCGCGGTCCATGATACCGGGCATCTGGGATGGATCTGCCGCCTCTGCCATATCATGGTTGTTGGTCTTTCGGGCATTGGAAGCGGCGATATCCTGGGCATCTCGGAGCATGAGGTATAGTTCTCGGGTTTCTAGCTCATTGCGTTGCAATTCCTGAGCACGCAGCCTTTGTATTTCTGCAACCTCGGCCTTGAACGATTCATTTTGCCTTTGTTGCAGTTCGATAATACCAGCCTGTTCATCGATTTGCTTTTGCAATTTCAAAACCAAGCCTTCTGCACCGAGCTCGATCTGCGCTCGCATCTCGTCGCGCTCAGCAATGGCAGCCTCGGCGATTTGCCGAGCCTCAAGAGACTCGTCATAAACGCGCCTTGCCTCAGCATCCGTGTGCAGCCGATCTAGCAGACTCTGCACGGTGAAGGTCAGGCCCTGCCGAAGATCAAGGTCGGGCAGCCTCCGGTCCATGGCCACATAGCTCAGCATGGCGTCTACGAGCTGGAACATACGGAGCCCTTCCTCACCGGAGTTCTCCCGGATGAGAAGCATATGCTGCATAGCCGAGAGGAAGTAGTCATGGGATCGGCTGCCGTTGATCTTGGACGTGATTGCATCGACGATTTGCATAGGATCGCTCATATCCTTAACTTCGCCTTCGATGCTATCCTTCATGCTGCTGCCCTCCCGCTGGAGAAGGTCCTCGTAGTCGATGGCCTCATTATCGCGGAAACGTTCGATTTGCTTGTCGATAACCTCATACTGGAATCCCTCCATCTTCGTCAACAGACGCTTGATTCCACATGATGTGAATTGGGCGCGGATATGGCAACGGAGCTGCAGGTCCGTTTCTGCTCCGTCCACCAGCATATTGATAAGGATCATGGTTGAGACTGCATACTCCATGAGGAGGTTCTCCATGCCAATTCCTCCGCTGCGGTACTCTTCGCTGGCACCGACCAAACTTCCCATCTTTCCACGGCCGTCGATGGTGACCTCGACAATACGCATCCAAGCATCGAAGCGACCGGTCTCATTGTGATCATGTTTGACCTTGTCCATTGATTGTAGAACTTTTAGGTGGCCTTGTCCATCACCCCAGTGGCACAAGAAAGTGAGGACTTCGCTGACAAGTTTCCGAGTATTGAGGCGCGGCGATGATAACGAGCTAACGAGTGCAACTAGCACATTTTGATGCTCTAGGGCATCGTCTGCGCCATACTTGTTGTTCATCAGACCTTTCAAACATTTAGCAATATCATATTCTCGGTCTAGATCTTTATCGCCTGTAGGGGGAGCCGGGACAGGACCAGAGACTTTTCTTCTGTTGATCTTCAAGAGGACATTGGTCAAAGCGATTTGGCCTTGGGCTTCAACAAAGGCTTTCACCCAGCTGTTTAGTTATTAGTGATACGCACGATATGGAGAAAAGGGGGTATTGCATACCTGATTGGCTGTGTCCGCAAGCTGACACTCAAACTAGCAAGCTGCTTGGACGTAATGGTGTCATCCATCACCTTCTTCACATACCATTCCGGGCTCCCTTCTTCATCAGCACGTTCAAGCAAACCAGACATGCCGTCATGGCCGTGAGTTTGTCGCGCATTTTGCCGTCTTTTTTGCTCTCCTTGCAACTCTGTCAAGCGATCCTGATGCACCAATGTCCATTTCTTTGAAGCAGGGTACGACAACATCTGTCGTTTAGCCTGTTCAGGAAGATTTTGCCATCCTCGCTTCTGCATCAGCTCTAGAAAGAGCTGATCCACAATGCGGTCATCTCTCGGTCGAGTCAGGTAGTTATCTTGTGGCCGGGGGATAGCGGCCGGTACAGATATCTGGTGGGAGGATCCCGCATTTGACAAACGGCCCGAGCTGGAACTGGGAAACAAGGCGGGACGGTCACTAGAATGCGAGGTTGTGAGAGTGCGAGAGGAATTGTCCGAGGAGAAGTAGCTTGAACCGCGCGTGTTAGAAGAAACGGAGGAATAGATGCTGGCTTGGTCGAGGGAGGTGCGGGAGTTAGAGGACGAATCAATAGAATAGGAGTTATGGTTAGGCCCATTGTTCGCTGATGAGCTGCCTGGCCGTCCCCATTGTTGCTGCTGCTGCTGCTGCTGCTGCTGCTGATATTGTTGCTGCTGCTGATATTGTTGTTGTTGCTGCTGCTGCTGTTGTTGTCTGGCACCTCGCTCGCCGGGGTTGCTGCCGGGGTAGCTGGTGTTATTCGAGATGTGCGGGTGCGCACGAGGTCCAGGATATGGGACGTACCCATTTGGCGCAGAGGTAGAGGTCACGGTGGGATATTGATGATAGTCATTTCCAGCTTTGCCCAGATGGTTGGGGGAAGGCTCGTGGCGCGATGAGCTAGGGCGAGACATGTTATCGATTGGAATTGGGGTCCTGGTATCGGTGGGGAGGCTTTCAAAGGGGATGGAGGTGATGACGCCTGAGGTGTGTGCGATATTGCTTGGGTCGAAATCCTGGGTCATGTCGACAGATTGAATCGAAGACCGCTTCGAATGGCGGGACGAGCGTGAGCCCGCGCTTCCCGGAGGTGCCAGGCCATCGTAGGGAGCTCCATAACTATCATATCGTTCCTCGGTCGGTTTCTCTTTGTACAACTTTCGTCCGAAGAACGACTTTCCACTCGATGTCTGCTTAGGTTTGTCGGCTTGTGAACTGGTGGGCATTTTGGCGGGCGTCAATAAGATGAGGCAGGGCGCAGCATAAGGGCCCCTCCAACACTCTCAGGAACGGTATTAAATAGGGATGCCCTATTTCGCGATAAGGCGCTGTCGATCGCAAGGGATATCGGAGAAGATGATGACATTCAAAGTGGGCGAAAGTGGCTCTCTGTTACTCTCTGTTTTGTCCCTCCCTGGCTAGTGCTAGTTAGTATACCCGGATTGCGACAACGGAGGCGCGAGAGACTGAGGGGTAAGGGGCTTCCTTCACGGCACGTACCCCACAAAGAAAGCAAAATAGGAGAGAAGGAGATGAACATGCAAGCTTTTTGCAAATGTCAAGTCCAGTTTGACGCCAGGATCGAAGCCCGAGCGTTCTTCTAATCGTTCCATTGATATTAGGGGGCTTCCCGGAGAAACTCCCCGACCGTGCACGTGATTATCAAGATCACGTAAGCTTATACTTGGACCCTTCCAAGGTCGACGTCCACTGGACCGGAATGAACGGAGCTTCAAAGAGAAAATACCTCAGTGTTGGTTGAGCGTGGATACTAAGCCATAATACCAGCCATATGTCAGCATCATATGAAGATCAGTAAGTGTGTAGTCTCGCAGAAGATAGGTACATACTCTGCCACTAAACTACTTCGGGCATGTCCATAGTTCATCCTGTAAGCTAACTAGAACAAGTCCCTCACTATTTACTATATCTATTCCTGATATACATCTTCATTTGGCACCTACCTCAGACATAGCCGGTTCTTTTACACTCCTTCTTTGTTCGGAGTAAAAGAGAGAGTGGAGGTAACTTGAATGGCTTTTTAAGTCCGGTAGTGTAGGACCCATGTGAGCCTACGATCTTTATATGTTAGTCTGGTAGTATAGATAATAGCGCTAACCAGCTGGGGTGGCTATTTTTAACCATATTAAAAGCTATGAACACTACGAGCCCGTTGGCGCCTGCTAGCAAATGCGTACGTATACTAGAAAGAATGATAGGCTCGTAAAGGAGATCTGGGAATGAACAGTGAATGAGCTAAGAGAACATGTTATATGAGACTCAGACTACCTATTAGATAGGTAAACTCATCGGCATAGATGTTCATAACTAACTATATGTTGTCATTAAGAGTGTCTTTATATACTACTATCATTAGTTAGCCTTTATGTACTATTATTAGTTACATACAGGTAGTCTAGTTCTACGAAGCAGATACTATTTGAATAAGGTAATGATGTGATATATCAAAAAATATCAACAAAAGTGACATCTCTGATATCCCGAATGGCCGTTCGTTTGTCGATCTGCCGATCCTGCCGCGTGGACCTCGCTCCGCAATCTCTCGCGCAAACCTTGGAACCCTCAAACCTCACCACTCTATCATCGACTCTGAGGTGCGCTTTGAAGCCCAATTCCCAGCATCCAGCATGGGATCAACCAGTGTCTTTGCCAAGGTGTGTACAAAACCCCCTATTCCGACGCGCAAGCCACACATCACCGTTACTCCGTGACCAAGAGTGAAGACTAGGACCAAGACCTAAAAGAACACAAAGCTGACAAACCAACCCACATACAGACAATCCTCATCCCAGCCGCAATTGCATTATCAATCTACATCCTAGCCTCATGCGTCATAATCCCCTTCTTCCGCCGCTACCACCAGCGCTACTCGCAATATCTCCCACTACATACTATATCCGCACATACACTATCCCTACGCGACCGCATAGCCGATAAAGTGATGCACTTCTTCCTTCCCTCTCGGTGGCGGTGGGGCGCGCATGTAGCCGACCACGATACGATCAGTATTGACGACGAGGAAGGGGAGATCTTGGTTGGGATGGATAGGGATTCTATGAGGCGGGGTGCGCTGGAGCAACAGAGACGTGATACCGGGGCTGAGACGGATAGTCGTTTAAGTCGGGATTTAGAGGAGGGGTTTATAGATGATAGTGATGAGGAGGGGAGTGAGGGGCATGGGAATGTACGGGCAGGGAGGCTTTGAAACGTTGAAGATCACGTTCACATATACATATCTGCATTCTTGGGGTTGGAGCTTTTGTCTATGGATGTTTTGCAGGCCTGTATGATCTGGGCTCACAGGTTTGGTGTTTCAAGCGTGGCGAGTTTGTGAATAGAGTTATTTTGTCTTTTTTTGTACTTGTATGTAGTTATAGATTGATAGCATATACATATTTAGACCCTACTGCTACCAATCATACTTGGCCATCAAGAATGTCTAAAAAAAGACATCGGCTCTACTCCGTACACGTTCTAGACTCCACCGAAGGGCTGGACTCAATTAATCCGGTGAGATCGACATAGCTCCACCGATCCTCATGCTCTGCATATCATAACATACGATGTTGTAGTTATTTTCGCTCAAGCGAAAACCCCCTTAGGGTTGCCGCTTATTAACCTGACTCATGCAAGAAATTATTGAGATTATTTCTCAAGGCATCTATCCTCAGGCATCATGGTAGCCTCTCCTAAAGACCAGCAACGTACACCGGAGCAGATCGAGGACTCCGAGAGCATGGTGCCTCTGCTTTCTATTCATGAGCGAAGGGATGCTGTGACTCGAATGCATAACCAGGACTCTGTGCTGGTTCACTTTCAGAGGAATTGAATAAAGCTGATTGGATGCTCGCAGAGACGACAGTTCCCCCTCACGTGGATGCTACTTGTCTTGGTCCCAGCCTTTTGAAGGATGGTGAGGCGCATTATCGCGTTCTTTTTTCGGTGAGCTTTTTAATAAGAACATTTCAACCTTTTTCTTTCTCGTTATCTGCACAGTGTGTCAAGAATCACGGTCTCTACTGGCTCAGCATCCACTGAAGTATCGAGTTGATTCACTCAAGGGAGGCAATATCAGACGGACACGGCCACAACCAGTGAATTCATTGCTTCCATGTAAGCTCAAGCCGGATCAGGGAGGCGTAGGAAAGTCACGATAGAGCCAAGGAAATGTTAAGAATGGTATGGACGGATGTTTGGGATTTGTTGCTAGCGATATAATGGGGCGTAAGGCCATCCGATATCCGAGAAAAATAGATGCACTGAATCATTAAGACGTACCCAGGAAGACGGAGTTACAATGAGTGTGCCATCGAATCCTTACTCAAGATTGGTGTTCTTCTTCCACTGAGCGAGGGTCCACTTGGGGTTCTGCTCAATGTAGGTCTCGACGAATTCCCCAAAGGCTCTCTTGTACTTCTCTCTTTCCTTGGGAGTATATTGGACATTGTCGCCGGCATTTATGAGGGACATAATGTCATCGAAGTCACGGATTCCCTTCATGGAGTCCTCACGGTCGTGGGCAGATTGTATCTCCATCTTGCTCAACGACATTTAGACGCAAAACTTACACCTCAGTCCACTGTGGTCACTCCACTCAATCTGGTCAGACGGCTTGGTGGCGTTGATGCAGAGAGGATGCATAAGCTCCATCATCTCCGCTTCCAATCCTACCATAGCAACCTTATCCAGCCTGCTAGGCTCGTACCTAGGGTCCCTCCTCCTCCCCACACTCCACGTAGGTGCATCTGGCTTCGTATCGCCGTGCAACGTCAGCCATGCATCCTTTAGCTTGTTCTCCTCGATAAGCAGGCGATCGTCATCAGTGACCGAATTGAAATCGCCCACAATGAGGCCACCACTGCAGCCAGGTTCGTGAAGGACGCTAGAAAGTTGCTTGAGCTGCGCAGCGCGGTAGGAGAAGCCATCGCACGACTCGAGGTGTGCGTTTATGATTCGGAGGAAGGTGTCCGGTGCGCAAGGAGGGATGAGGTCCACGCAAAGTCCATCCCTACCGGCTGCACTCGGGAGGTGCTCGCGAAAAACCGGCCCGACAATGAACTTCCCCTCATCGTTTGATCCACCCATCTCCTTCGAGTCTAGGCTATACGCGAAGCGTTCTTTAGACAGCAGGGTCATGGTTATGAAACGCTTGTACTCTAGGTCCGTCGCGGCGTCTGTCGTGAGGAAAGCTTGGCGTATTTCGCGGTTGCCTAAGAGACTGGCACGAACTTCGGACCTGACCTCTTGCAGGCAGAGAATGTCAGGAACTCCATATTTGAAAACGTGGTTGATGAGATCAAGGCAGCGTCGTGTGGGATAGCTACTGGAGTAGTCAATGTTCCAAGAGACTATGTTGAAATGAGATCTAGGAGTGTTTCCTTGGGCTGAGCTTTGCACCCCGGGACTCTGGATGGGCCGTGAGGCCACGGGTACCCAACGGCGAGCAGCGGGGCTAAAACAAGAAAAATATTGAGGGATTCTGACAGGCATTTTAGGATGATTGGAGGTAGATATAGCCATGGGTGACTAAATTACTATTGGTCAAAACTGCTTTACCGCTTTTCTCTCCGCCTTCTTTAATTGATACACGCATACTTCGTAGATGATAATTGTCAACATGAAGAATTAAACTATCTCTATTATTGGTGGTGATAGAATTAATTTAGGGGATTGTTACTTATACCCCTATACCTGAGTTGTTTTAGTACCGCCTTCCTAATTAGTCCGTAATAACCTAATACCCGAATGGGGATTAGGTTACTTAGTAAGAACCGGGTACCTTGAAATACCTAGAAGTCCAGCTACCGCTTTCCTAATCAGGTACAATACGAAATTCTGCCATATGTTCTACCACTACATACATTCATTCTACGGAGTAGTTTGAAATTGTATAGAAATAAACATGCATTTTAATTAGAAAAATTCGTATGTTTTATCTGATCCCTATAACTCCTTGATTTAATGAAAGCAGTTGATAAAGCAATTTATTATAAAGCAGTTAATGATAAAGAGTATAATGGTAGGGGGGTCGATCCGAGGAATCAAGTTGAGTGTATGACTGATTTTCTGCCAGGCAATATTGACCAATAGTAATTAAGTCACCCATGGCGGCTGGAGGCCTCCGTAGTGTGGAGTAGAAAGTGGAGAAGTGAGGGGACGTGGTCGAATGTTTGAGCGGGAGTGGTTTATGTAAGTTTTGAGGCGTGGGTGTTCCGTGGCGTTAGTTAGACTGACTGAGCCACATGTTCGGCTGCTTAGTCATACGCTGGCAGTGCCCGGGCGGTCGGTGCTCGCAACAATCGCGGGCACCGTTAGCGCCGAAGGGCCCAGCAACTCCAAACGTCAGACTGTAGGCAACAGAGAGTCAGTAACCACCTCAACATAAAGTTAAGATGAAAGGAACCTGGGTGGAACCAAAGGGAGGCCTCGGTGACTCTCTGTGCCTCCCTGGTCCTCCATATAAGGAGCTTGGACACTCTTATGCCAGGGTGTTGTCACGCGACTGGTCATGGAGGAGTGACACCCGTGTCTCGGTCCCATGCTTTTTGCACGGCGAAGTAAGCAACGTCGTCCAAAAAAAGAAACAACCTGTTCGCGATTACATATTGGGTAAGAAATTTCAAAGACAAGTGCAAAACAAGGAAAGCTTGGAAATGGTATTCATTGGTATCGTGAAAGATGCTACCTATTTTCAGTATTGCCCATGCCATCGGGAGCAATTGGGACTTTTATGAACATCTCGAATAAAGAACAAGAAATATGAAACGAAGTCTCTCACCCGGAGAATACTTCATACTTAATCACACAGGGCTCTCTACTTGCGCTGACCGTAAGCCTTGGTGGCATAGGCACCCTTGTGAACAATCAAGTCCTGAGGGCGGTAGTCCTCACGGCCGGAGAAGTAGCTTTCGAGAATGTTCTTGGTACCTTCGGCGTAGCGGACCTGAGCATCGATGGAGGTACCGGACATGTGGGGAACCATGGCATTGCCGCCACCCCAGGGGTGCTCGGCGTAGCGGAGAGGGTGGTCCTTGGGGGCGGGCTGGGGGAACCAGACATCACCACCATAACCACGGAGGTGACCAGACTTGAGGGCCTCAGCGACATCCTCCTTGACAACGATAGCACCGCGAGCGGTGTTGACGAGCCAAGCACCGGGCTTCATCTTGGAGATGAGCTCCTTGTTGAAGAGACCGCGGGTCTTCTCGTGCAGGGGGCAGTTAATGGTGACAACGTCACACTGGGCGAGCATCTCCTCGAGATCGTCGACGCGACGGCAGCCGATCTCCTTCTCGGTCTCGGGGGAGAGGGGCTGGTAGTCGTAGTACAGGAGCTCCTTGCAGTCGAAGGCCTTGAGGCGGCGGAGGACACGCTCACCGATACGGCCGACGGCGACGGTACCGACGACCTTGTTCTCAAGATCGAACTCGTTCTTGGCGACGGCAGCGACGTTCCAGTCGCCGGCCTTGATCTGCTCGTGGGCAGGGACGAAGTTGCGGACCAAGATCAGGATGGTCATGATAACGTGCTCAGCGACAGAGACGACGTTAGATCCGGTGACCTCGGCGACGGTGATACCGCCGTTGGTGGTGTTGGCAGCGTTCAGGTCAACGTGATCGGAACCAATACCGGCAGTGACGGCGAGCTTGAGCTTCTTGGCCTTGGCCAGACGCTCAGCGGTGAGGTAACCTGGGTGGAAGCTGTTATATAATCAGTGGAGGTTTTTAAAATAATGCACATCAGAAACGAACGGAGTGGTGATGATGACTTCAGCATCGACGAGCTCCTTGTCGAAAGTGGAGTTCTCGCCATCCTTGTCGGAGGTGGTCACTAGGGTGTGACCCTGGTCCTCAAGCCACTTGCGGATGCCGAGCTCATTCTCGGTAGTACCGAGCAGCTGAGGCTGCTGCTGGGAGTGAATACCACCCTATATCACAAACAAGACCGGGTCAGCGATTGAAGTATAGGAAGTATGAAGTGAGAATGACCTACATCGTAAAGAACCAAAAGAACTTTGCCCTGGAGGTTTGAAGTTGCGGTTAGTGTACGTGCACCGGAAATATAGCCAGCCAACGGTGAAGCCCGAGCGAAGGAACTGGAGGCAACAGTTGGCTTGAGAGAGCTCGAGAGGAAGGGCCGTCCTAATTGACGGGTAAGAGAGCGAGTAAATACCATCGTGAAGAAATATAAAATATTTATAAGATATATTCAAAATATCACTAAAAAGAAGGTTAGCGCTCCGTTATATACATTCGTGTATAGATCGATAGTTATAAATAGTTGATGAGGTCAGCGTCCAAAAACAGCGTTGGAGAAAACCGGTTGCAAGCTCTGAAGGGGAGAAGTGGGGAATCTTGCAACCCAGGGAATGTGATGTGACTATAAGGGAAATAGTGGAATAGGAAGATGGTAAAGGATAGACTTACAGGTAGAGTTGAAGAGATGAGAGTTGGATAGAGTGAGAAGAAAGAAAGCATCCGAACAGCAACTGGAGCTAGGTTATATATCCCCCTCGCTACAAAGACAAGCATTGTCCCCTCAGAATAAGTCGCATAGAAACGGGAGAGTCGGACTAAACTGGGAGCGAATCCACTTGGAGAACTCTCCGCACGAGGGACAGAGGACAGAATGTAGGACGGAGTACATTGATTTGAATTCATGGCCTATCATTTTCGGACTTGCGTAGCTTGCCATATCCACTTGTATAGGTATTATGTATATTGCATATTGCATATCGCATATTATATATGTGCATGTGTGTATATTCTACTTTTATATGCTATGCTATCACCCATGGACTATTGCATAACTTAACCCTTGGAAAGCTCTCAATGGGTGAACGTGCGGGGGCACTTTTGTAGTATACAGTTACACATACAACTGACGCACTCGTAGTGGATCAGATGCCTCGTAATATCTCTCTCTATCTTCATCGTAGTATTCCATATCACTAACTATTTGGTTCTTCCCATCTCTCCCCCATCAGCCCATCAGCCGATCAGAAATCCGAGCGTTACCCCGCTGAGGAGTAACTATATCTGCTGACATAATGAGGGGTAAAGTCAAACCCAACCAATTTCGTATACGCAACTCAGATACTCCGTACACCAGTCGACCCCCAATAATTAGCATCTCCAACCTGCAGGCTCCTGTAAATACTATCCCACAAGGTACTAAAACACTCCAAGTTCCCCAGCACTCGATGGCATCCTCCTCAGGAGCCATGCCGAACAATTCCCGCACTTCTGCCGATATTCGGCCTCCCTGTCACCTTCTCCAACTCCGGCCCCGCTACTCCCCTACAGAGCTACCCATAATGTACATTGCCTCCTCGCGAGGAGGTTTTGGAGAAATATCCATGGATCCGCACCAGATCCACCGATGAGCTTCCGGATCAGATCATGGAGATCACAGAAAGCATGACCGCATCATAGACGGACTCGAGCATGGGTGGATTTCTTAATTCCCCTTATCTAGGTCGAAGACTGGATTCATCTATCTTTTCGCAGCGCACTTGGTCTCTTTGACAGGACTGCAAATTAATTGGGATAAGCACAATATGTTTCGAGTTGCTCCCCGATCGGGCAGTGGATCGCATTGCTACGTTGTCGAAAACCGAACTTTGAAATGATGACCAGAGAATCGTGATGCCGTACGATATGCTAACTACCGTTGCAACCCACCACCGATCCCAAAAATTACCTACTCAAATCTTGATCATTCAGTTAATCTGCATAGTCGCCATGGATTTCGTTACAAGTCGCATACGTGAGACGATGGTCCGGGGCTTCGGCGCATATCGTATTATCGCATGATCAGTGCGGGGGCCATTCAGTTCGATTCGTCACCCTCGAACTTCCGGGATGCGCCTCAACCTCCGTGTGCTATCGCCAGCAATATGGAATCGTGATGTGATTTCCTTCCAAAATCGGACAGTTACAGTCTTTAAAGCCTCGAACATTGTACATGCACAACCATCTATTGACACCTGTTTTATTCAACACACCCACAGTTAGATCCGGACAAAAAGATCCACTAACTGACGAACTGCCTCCTCCACAAAGACCTCGTCCAGAATTTCGCCGTCCATGAGAAGTAATCGCAAGCCCATTTCCCGCACACTTCATCCTGGACCTCAACACGTGGATCATACCAATAGGTCGAGCTCACATATTCCCCGCCTCAATCATACTCGCCTTCGACAAAATAACCAATATATACGCACACAATAATTGCGCTCTGCACTACTCAAGAGAGCGCGTCTTTTTTCATTAATCTGACAAGCGTGCCAAGATGAGCGCAGGCATGTATGTGCCGACTATCTCGCACGGCATCAGTGCTTTTGTCAGCCATAGCGCGCGACAGTCCCGAGGTTGAACTGCAGGAATACCATGTCCCTCATTCGGCACACTTACAATACACCTATTTTCATAACTGACAGTCCAAGAGACAGAACCTGCAAACCCTTGCCACAGAACTTCATCTTGATAAATTCAGATTTGGGATCATTCCAGGCAGCGGGGACACCGGGAGGCTTGCTTGCACGAGTAGATACGGCGCACATTCAGTCATTACCAGCTGCCTAGCGGTATCGGATGCTAAGAAATGACAGAAGTCCTTCCATCGGCTTGAACCATTTTGAAAATGAATAGTAGAAACGAAGATGCATTCCAGGGATGTGTTTTCATATTTCAAATGATGTAAAGATTGATGTACATTGTATACCCGCGTGTCGATCTTAACAAAATGACATCCAGTCTACATTTCCTGTGCAACATAGGGCTCATATGATTAATGATTTGTCTGAGAAGGGAAATATGCAGACATTATCTGTCGAGTTTTGCTGCAAATGGACTTTATCTAACATTACAACTTTGATGAACCTATCATTGATTGCATAGTGTTAACACAAGAAGCATCGCCATGCACTTGATGTCGACCTACATTGCACAATAGACTATGTGTTACCTTTCGTATATGCATTTGGCTTTGGAATATATATTTTAATTTCAAAGAGTCCCCATTAAAGAACATCTAAACACTCGAGAGAATATCGCCGAACCCTTTAATACTGGGAACTATCACTATGAACTCAACTATATTATTCGATCAGACCCCATCATGTGGTAAAATCCTCATGTTGCATGGTGAGAGCGCTGTCCTTCTGTCTTTCCCGTAGAAGCCAAGCAGCCAGTTTACCCATGCAATTTAGGGCACAGCCATTCTGGACAGTTTTTCTAATGCAAAACTAGATTCATACGACAATATATGGAGCAATCCGTGCTCAAAACCCTGCAGCAGGACCATAATCGCCAAATAAGCAACATTGAATTTTTTTACCCTTTAGGTCAACTGCGAGCCGATCCAGAAAAATGGCACAAAGACGACAAGCAGGCCTGGGGTGATGGAGATCCAGAGACATCAAAGCTCTTGAAGAGTCCATTCAACGTGCCTCTGATATTCTTGAGAGACATGGACCTTTTATCGGGACCAAAGGATTCTCATCAGGCGCCGCCGTGGCTGCTATTGTCATATACCTTCTTGAAAAGAAAGTATCAATCTGCAACTTCAATCTCACAGTAAGCACTCCCGGGTCTTCGCCGCTATTTGTAAGTGACTTATGATTTCCATTTTCTAGATCACCCCCCGATCGAGTTTGCTATTTGCCAAGCAGTTTTCAGCTAGCACACCCTGCGTATGCGCCGATATATTACCCCAAGATCAGAACCAATACTCCATGTCATAGGATCTTTAGATGCAGTAGTTGATCCATCCCGGTCCTTGTCGTTAGCAAAGGATTGCGTTAATGTCGAGATTTACAAATTCTGTGGGACTCATGATGTGCCTCAAACGCGAGACTTCTTGCAGGTTGTCGGTCGATTTGTCCAAGGGATCCTGATTGACAGTGATGATGAGGATGATTGGGAACATTGCGATTGTTAGGATTGTATTATGACGTAATCAGCATAATCTGCGCAGATCAACGAATCAGCGGCGGCGATTGATAATCTCCGAATCTCCGATTTCTCGGACTCGGCGCTCGGACATTCAAATCTATTTCTTTCTATTTTCTGACTTTTGTTCTTTGAAATTGTATACATTCTATCTATTATAATGCGACCAATACTTGTGCAATCGCTCAAGCGCGACTGGAGCGGGCGAACCTATCGAAACTGCCAGACAATCCGTCTACTGTCTACCCCTCAGCGCAGTAGCAGACTCCGCGCCCGCCTAGAAATCCCCCCTCCCTTCCCCATTACCAAGACATGCCCCGAACCAAGCTGCAATTGTCCGCCCACGCCCGCTCTACCGGAGGATCTACCGATTGATTATGAACAAGCCTTAAATGGGACGATGGCTGCCTACGCGCAGCAGCTTCTCGTCTGCACGGGACAGCCAGACTGGACGAGTCGCATTGAGAATGATGGGGAAAACAAAGGCTGGGGTAACCTTGTGAGAGGATTGAAGAGCCTGCTAGGTCGTGGCGGGCCATATCTTGATGTAAGTGGTTCAACTAACCCAATGAATGCGCAAGCTCTTGCTTATACAGGATCATATCGCTTTAGCCTTTCAACAATATCTTGGTCACAAATTCATCTATCACACCAGCTGCAGGATCCTCCTCCACCTCTGCCTCGGTGTTCCTCTTCCCCAGCTTCAAATACATTCCCTCAATACCCGTGAACACAACCTCATCGCCCGACCAAACAACCGACCTTACGACCTTCGTGCGCGCATATCTTCTCCCTGAACGACTCCACAACATGCACTCCTCTCTCTCCGCAACCAAACAAGCACAAATGACCCGATCCCCGGAGCTAGCATCACACTTCCCAGGCGTTATCGATATCAATCACTCTCCAACAGTGTTAATATGTGGACACGGAGGTCGCGACATGCGCTGTGGTCTCATGGCCCCCGCGTTGGAAAGCGAGTTCAAGCGCGTGTTGCAAGCGCGAGGATTCACTTCCGCAGACAGTGATGGGACTACGGTGGATGGCCCTAAGCACGCTAATATTGGTCTGATCAGTCATGTTGGAGGACACAAATACGCAGGCAATGTGATTATTTATATACCACCGAAGATGATAGTGGGAACTTCTTCGGAGCCACACCCGCTGGCGGGTAAGGGGATTTGGTACGGTCGTATTGAGCCCAAGCATGTGGAGGGGCTTGTCGAGGAGACTATTCTCGGAGGGAAAGTGATTGCGGATCATTTCCGGGGTGGCATTGATAGGAGTGGTGATATTTTGAGAATGTAGACTTAGTATAGAGTAGAGTGTACAATATATAGAGAGTTGCGACGCAGGATATGCATATTCATTGAACATAAATACATTCCCAAATATTAATTCCCTGCAAGTACAAAAGACTCGACATCTTCATATCTAGGGCTTCTGGAATAGCGTTGATACGCTAGTCCAAATCGGGGCTAAAGCTATCCGGGCTCCGGGGAAGTTTTGAAGATCCGCAGACAAGTCAGGCGTTCAAATCGCGGACATGACCAATCGCGCCAATTACCCCAATATCTAAGCATATCTTAGACACATAATGACCAACTAGCCATGCAATCCCTCTCACGACTCCGATTAACCAGCGCCGTCGCGCCTGGCCGCATTCACACGCGCCCAACCCTACGAGCCCTCTCACCAGTCTACACACTTACCCGATTAGCCAGCACAGCAACCCGCCGACTGGACCTCCCAGCCCTTGACAAAAAATGGCAAGCAAAATGGGAAAGCGAGCGCGCCACGCCGCGCTCAACACCCGACACAACACAGAAACCTAAATCCTACATCCTGTCCATGTTCCCATACCCGTCTGGCACGCTGCACATGGGCCACCTGCGCGTTTACACGATCTCGGATGTGATCTCGCGGTTTTATAAAATGTGCGGACATGACGTGCTCCATCCTATGGGGTGGGATGCATTTGGGCTGCCGGCGGAGAATGCGGCGATTGAGAGGGGTATTGATCCTGCGGTGTGGACGCAGGAGAATATCTCAAAGATGAAGGAGCAGTTGAGGTGCATTTCGGCGGATTTTGATTGGGATCGGGTATGTTTATGTGAAGTATTGATTCGGCCGCTAAGATAACTAATTGATACTTGTGGCTTAGGAACTGGCTACGTGTTCACCGGACTTCTATGAGCATACTCAGCGCATCTTTTTGATGTTGTATCAGAAGGGTTTGGCGTATCAAGCAGAAGCGTTGGTTAATTATGACCCTGTTGATAAGACCGTTTTGGCAAATGAGCAGGTGAGTCGGGATCAAAGGGCAAAACTTGATTTGCGCTAATTCTCGTCCAGGTTGATGCCAATGGATTCTCGTGGAGATCTGGCGCTAAGGTTGAGAAGTTGAACCTGAAGCAGTGGTTCTTCAAGATCACTGATTTCAAAGAAGCACTTCTGAAAGACCTCGATTCTCTTGCCGGGGGATGGCCGGAGCGTGTCCTGTCGATGCAACGCAATTGGCTCGGAAAGTCTTACGGTGCCAAGGTCACATTCCCTGTGACGATCGGTGGAGGTGACCAAATCGATGTGAATGTATTCACTACCCGACCAGACACTTTGTATGGTGTGGAGTATCTAGCACTTTCTTTAAACCACCCTATTGTGTTGAAGGCTGCCGAGAAAGACGAGGCACTTCGCAAATTCCTGAGCGATTCCTTGTCGCTTGCACCGGACTCCAAAGCAGGATACCGGCTGCCCGACATTGAGGTGTCTCATCCATTGTGCAAAATTGATACAGAAACACCCCACTTGCTGAGGAAGCTTCCTGTCTTTGTGGCTCCTTACGTCCTTAACGACTATGGCGAGGGAGCAGTCATGGGCGTTCCGGGCCATGATAACAGGGACATGATGTTCTTTAAGGAGAATGTGAACCCCGATTCGATCCCTGTTGTTATCGAGGCTGAGCCAAGTGGCAATGAAGCAAGCAGCGTCGTCCCGACGTCAGACACAAAAGCTTTCACGCAAGAGGGTGTATTGAATTCGCTCTGCGGAAAGTACCAAGGGTTACACTCCAAGGAGGCATCAAAACTGATTGTCAATGACCTGGAGCAAGTCGGTCAGGCTGGGTTCGTTGAGAGCTGGCGTCTGCGAGATTGGTTGATCAGTCGCCAGCGATACTGGGGTGCGCCCATCCCTATCATCCACTGCGGTGACTGTGGTCCTGTGCCGGTGCCCGACAAGGATCTTCCAGTGAAGCTGCCGAAAATCGAGGGAGAGTGGCTCAAGGGAAAGAAGGGAAACCCTCTGGAATCCTCAGATGAATGGGTCCATACAAAATGCCCCAGTTGTAATGGTCCCGCTCGACGTGACACAGATACCATGGACACCTTCGTGGACTCGTCCTGGTACTTCTTGCGATTCTTGGACTATGCTAATAAGGAAGCCCCGTTCTCTCCTGCGGTGATGCGGCCAGTGGATGTGTATATCGGTGGTATCGAGCATGCCATTCTGCATCTTCTCTACGCTCGGTTCATTTACAAATTCCTCTCGTCTGAGCTGCTCCCAACGAGGGACTCTGCTGCACCCGCGGAACCATTCAAAATGCTTCTCAGCCAGGGTATGGTCCATGGAAAGACCTTCACTGAGCCTTCGACAGGCCGCTTCCTTCTCCCGTCGGAAGTTGACCTGACCAATCCAGACAAGCCTTTGATAAAGGGAACACAAGCTTCCCCTAATATCTCCTTCGAAAAGATGTCCAAGAGCAAGTACAATGGCGTGGATCCTACCAGCACAACATCAAAATATGGTGCCGACGCTACTCGCGCGCACATCCTGTTCTCCGCACCAGTCAGCGAGGTTCTAGAATGGGATGAAGCCAAGGTCGTCGGCGTCGAGCGCTGGTTCGGTCGACTCTGGAAACTCGTCCAAGACACCCAGCAGACTCTAACGGAGGCATCATTCTCCGTCTCAGAAGCAGATCTGAAATCATCTACCACCCATGCCGCCCCCCTTCCGTCATCACTCCAGGACCTGAGTGACTCCGATGCAGGCGCCGTCCTAGCCACCCAAAACACCATCGCATCCGTCACCACTTGCATCGAAAGCAACCCCTACAGTCTGAACACAGTCATCTCAGACCTAATCAAGCTGACCAACACCCTGGCCTCGACACCCGCCTCCTCCCCTCTGATCCTATACCTATCTGTCTCATCACTCCTCCGTCTACTAGCCCCCATTGCCCCAGCCTTAGCCTCTGAATCATGGGAAGTCCTACACGCAAGCACAAATACCACCTCCTCAACACCAGTGCCATCCATCCTTTCATCCCCCTGGCCTAGCACCCTCCTCACACCCGACCAAGTCGAAACCCTCTCCTCTCGCGGCGGCCAAACGGTCGCCGTCCAGGTCAACGGCAAGCTCCGCTGTGCTGTGACCATTCCGCGTATGGAGTCTCCGGTGACAGCATCGCCGCAGGGCAAGAATTCTCCTTCGCAGGAAGAACAGGATTGGATCATCAGTCGAGTGTTAGAGACTTCTGAGGGGAAGTTGTGGCTTCGGGAGAAGAATGACTGGGAGAAGAGACGGCGGGTTATTGTCATCAAGGGGGGTAAACTTGTCAATGTCGTTTTCTGAGTTCCCTATACCTTGGTATAAGATGTGGGATTTGTATTACTATTTCTATCTTGGATAGACTTGTATATTATTTTGATAGGTATTGCATAAAGCTTTCTCTTCTCCCTTTGTTTCTCTTTCTTTTACAGGAGGGTTATGCCGAACGCCTGAGATATCAGGCCTAGTGTGGCTATAAATGGCTATAAATGGCATCTTCTTCTTTTCCCTCTTCATATATTTCTCTTACCATCATTATTCCTACAAAGGTTTAGACTTTATAAGATGAGGATTTCCTAGACGATGTCATCACTATTATATATGAACACAACCCATGAGCCTCCTAGAACCGAGAGGTTATGAGCGCCGTGCTCATGGAGTGGTTCTGAAAGCCACCAAAATGGCAAAGTACTAGCTCCTTCGCAGGCCATGGTTCATAAGAGCCACTCTAACATCAACAGATTACTTCTTTCACATTATCCACAAGAGTACCACATTCGAGTCCTCCGTGCATCGACCAGGAAGGAAATTCCCAATGCACACTCTAGAATGATCCTTCCAGCCTTGAGAGATATAATTACAAGCCTGTCTGAGCCGATCATAACGACCTCAATTCAGGATTATGCTAGTTTGCAATTACTTGGACCGTAACTCGCAAATGAGGCCGTCCTAGCTCGGGATACTGCGCTGGCCGAGATGGTTTACTGGATACAAGATATCTATATGAATTTGCTAGAGTGACTCTCCTCGCATCAACCGCCAGTATCCGCCTACTCGCCCTGGTGGTCCATTTGCACGAGCCGGTGAAATCTCAGAAATTCAAGAAATCACCGACTGGCTCCCCGCGAAGAGTCTGTTTAGTGGAGTGAATGCCTTTGGGTTTCTTTCCCATTAGCCTGGTTGTCTGCCTCCGCGCTAGTAACGTTGGCCGAAGCAGAGAGCAATTCTGGAGCTATAGGTTTGGGTTTACCAAGAAAGCAGCACTTTTTCGTGGTGTGCAGCATCCATGCAGTATACGTAGACGCATATCATTTGCTCCCTTAATCCTCGACATCCGTAGGTATATAGCAAGTCTCTTGTTCTGATAGAATCCAGACAAGCTCTGTAGCGGGTCATGCATTCCCACGACATAGGAAACCCCACGCCGGAGAATGCAGGTCGGCTGTCCTCCGAAGAGGCTCCTTGATCAGGGTTGGGTATAATAGAAGACGTTGACAAAGTCGAACAAAATTATCCATTACCCAATTCGCTCCCCCCTTCAGCTCCCTCCGGAAAAGAAGATCCCCCACGCCCTCCAACCGGCAAAGTCTCACCCATCGGGAAACTGAGATATTTCCAATCCTCAATCTCCTCAATAATACACTTCAACCGATCCCGTATACTCTCAACAGCATACGTACCCAGAATCAGCCTCAGAGGCGGGTAAGAGCAATGACCAAGCTGCCAAACCAAATGCGCCGCCTTTACCGCACTAGCAGGCTGCTTATCGCCCAGCCACATGAGCATACGTCGCGCATGCGCCGCCGGCGACGTAACCGTATTATACGGCTCACTGGGCGGCTTAACCAGAAAATGGCCGTAGAGCGGCAAGGGCGACGAAAGCTGATGTTCAGAAGGGTTAGGCACGACCGCAGATGGCGAAACCAAATCCCCAATATCATCACGACGCATATGACCAGGCTCAACGAGCGTACCCTTAATATTAAAACTATCCACCTCATACAGCATACTCTCCATCAAGCCCTCGACGGCGTATTTGGATGCACAGTATGGTCCGAGGCCCGGCACACCGAGCGCGCCAGACGTCGAGCTGAAAATGAGGTATCTCCCCGCGCGACGCTGACGGAAATGCGGTAGCGAGAGCTGGATCATGTTCAGGGTTCCTGTGAAGTTTGTTTCGAACTGGTTGCGGATGTCGAATTCATCTTGGTCTTCGCAGGCGCCGATGACGCCGTAGCCGGAGCAGTTTGCGATTATGTCAATTCGGCCGAAGCGGGTTATTGTTTGGTCAATTACGCGCTTGACGGTCTCTCGCGCTCGTACGTCGCATAGGAGTCCGATGCAGTTGGCTGATTCTAGCTCTTTCATTGCTGCGGGGCTGTTCTCGTAGGTGCGTCCGACGGCTGCTACTAGGTCATTGTTGGCGAGGGCGGTTTTTACTAGGGAGCGGCCCATGTGGCCGGTTGCGCCGAAGATCTGGGGGTGTGTTAGTGTTTCTTGGGGTTTTTGCTTAGGGAGGGGTTGTATACCAGCCATACGAGCGGTTTGGCGGGGTTCTGGGGACCCGGGGGATCGGTTGTTGAAGGGAGATGAAGTCTTGGTTCGCGTGATGCTGGAGAGGAGGGACCTCCTTTTGGGGATGTCTGCTCCATGGTGTGGCTCAGGTGAGGGGAGAAAGAGGAAGATGAATCTCCGCATTTGGGGTTTCTGTCCCTACGGCGCGGTATAGCGACAAATCCGAAATAAGTTGCCGTTAACTATTTCCTTTTCTAGATTTGATGAAATTGACTGTCATTGCAGGCTTTACTTGATATACTTCTATCCCATTACCCATATACACCAGAAATAAAACACAATTATCGTCCAACCTCCCGTCGCAGCCGTCCCGCAGCTGTCGAAGGTCCTGGTTCTGGCCAGCTGCCCACTGCATCATCAACCTCTTCCATGAAGGTTGTACTGTTATGAATAGAAGTACCACCAAGAACGACTCGCACACCCGGGGAGCTGGCATTGACTTGCGCTACCATCTTCGCCTCCTCGTACGTGGTGCCACCAACCATAAAGATGATGATGTCTTGCGGTTTGTCCCGCGTGTGTCCACTGCCCTCGAGGAAAGGGTATTGCAGTTCTTTCAGGCGGCCTTTGATGAGGTTTTGTAGAGTCACTTCTAGTCTGGGGGAGTGTTGTGTGTAGACGTTCTCGACGCCTTTAAGACCCTTGAACCGGTTGCTTGCGCCGGAGAAGAAGGAGGTTGATTCGAAGAGGTCAGAGAACCCGCCTGCGACTGGTGGGGCTTGGAGGGAGTGGTGATAGGTGAGGAGCTTGGGGATAATATTTACGCGGTTTGGTGAGACTTCGCCCGCTGTGGCGAGGAGATCAAGGAGAATTGGTAGCGCGTTGTTGGGTTGCTTCTCATAGCGAAGGGCATAGAGAGCCACCAGGCGCAACTTATTATCTGAGGGCACATTAGGCTGCCCGATGATTCGTTGTAGTGACTGGAGAAGAAGGGTGAGTCCGTGAGCAAAGCATAATCAGTTTAACTATTGAACATACCCTAAGATCATTGGAGTGGTTATCATTGCATGCCAGGCTCTGCTCCAACTCGCTCACATCGAGGAGGGTATCTTCACCGACGCGCCGACTGAGTTCACCCACCAGGGTAACGTGCTTGCTCACATTACCTGCCAGCTTGCGGAATTCGGGATAATCCTCCACAAAACGCTTCATGTCCGCAATGGACTCGATATTCGCGGTGCTTTGAGTTTTGGTTTGGTACTGCTCCACATATTCTTTAATGTTCTGGCCCAGATCACCAAAGTTCTGATACATATTCTTCTTGAAGAAGGGGTCCTGGTCCTGAGCCAAGACAATCTCTTTCAGTTCCGGTCGGATATCTGGCACATCGTGCAGATCCACCCGGCCGTTGTTGATGCCAAGCATCTCATGTACCATGGCCTGATATGTCCACTGAGTCAGCAACGGGGTGATAGGATCATCGCGGCGGTCAAGAACAAGCAGGATAGGAGGTGTATCGGTCCGGCGGAAGTTAAATAGCTGCTCCTCCTGCGTGATGTGGTATCGGACCTCCGTAGCCAATTTCCGGGCCAGTAGGCTGTTCTTCTCATAGCGAATAAGCGGATTCTTCTTCAACGCGAGGAGCAGGGCCAGGACCCCCTCGGTAGCTCTTTGTAACGAATCTGGGTTCCATAAATCCGGCGAATGGCTCCATATCCGTTGCAATGGGAAACCTAAGCCCAAAGAGCAAAGGTCCGGGTTGATAACGAGGAAGTCGGCAAACTGTTCCTGGACCGACTGGACGACCTCGTGACTGTCCGCTTCTGCCAGCCGCTCCAGGGCGGATTTGCGGATGATGTTGCTAAGGTAGATATAATATTCGCCGTATTTAGGTTCTCGCAGCTCGTCGATCAAAAATTGAATAGAGGTGGGTGATGGGCGTACGAAGCATAGGCATCGTAGATGTCGCATCTTCTCGCGCGCGGCATTGTCCAAGCGGTCAATGAGGTAGACCTCGTGGTTTAGAAGGGCGGATTGGGTGATTGCGGTCGAAACAATAGGGACCTATACCCATAGGGGTTAGGTTAGCAATCAGATCAGTATATTGCCAGGGTAAATCCACCCACTGTCTCACTATCCAGAAGCAAGATCTTCATCTTGGATGACGAGGTTCCGGACTCACCCACGGTGACCATCTTGGAGATGTACCCCGAGGCAGCCGCGACGACGTCCATGGTGGGGAGATTTCACCAGGAAATAAGTTTTTTCAAAGTGGCTATTAGCTCCTGATTGAGGCTGTTCAAGCTGTTGAAGATCGAGGGGCTGAATGTGGAGAGGGCGGAAACTTGTTGGGGGGAATTCCACTTTCCACATGACGAGCTGTTTTCTTTTCCTTCTTTTTGGCTTCTTCTTCCTTTCTTCACTGCTCTGATCTTCTTTTTGACTTCTTCTTTCTTTTTTGTCTGTTTTGTCTGTTCTTTCATCTTCTACATGGTCAACAATGTTGCCCTATGTAGATCAGAGTATGTCAACCCTCATTCAAACTTGGGAAGCTCGGTCTAACTAACACTTCTCCCCGCAGTATTTGAGGTGCCAGCTAAACTCACTGGCGCATCAACTGATGAGCGTACGATCTTCCATTTCCATAAGCTCCCGAATTGCTAGCAATTGCTGACCCCCAGCTCCAGTCAAGCTGATCGGCTCGTTCCTCCTCTCCTACCCACTGGCCGCCCTCCTCAAACGTATCCCCGATGGCCAACCCTGGAAGAAGAATGTCTTCATTATCGCCGTTTCGTTGTTCTATATTATCGGACTCTTCGACCTCTGGGATGGTCTACGCACCTTACTATACAGTGCCGCGGCTACCTATGCAATCGCCTACTACGTGGATGGATCACTGATGCCGTGGATTGGGTTCCTTTTCCTGATGGGCCACATGTCGATTAACCATATCGATCGTCAGAGGGCGAACGACAAATCGGCCGTTGACATTACTGGAGCGCAGATGGTCATGGTCATGAAACTTAGCTCATTCTGCTGGAACATTCATGACGGCCGTCTGCCCAAGGACCAACTCTCGGATTCGCAGAAGTACTCTGCTATTACGAAATTCCCGGGTATTGTAGACTATCTGGGCTATGTCTTGTTCTTCCCTTCTCTCTTTGCCGGTCCTTCCTTTGAATACGTGGATTATCGCCGTTGGATCGACACTACGCTCTTTGAAGTTCCGCCAGGCACTGACCCATCCAAGGTGCCAGCTACCCGGAAGAAGCGTAAGATCCCTCGCAGCGGAAGACCTGCTGCACTGAAGGCCGCCGCCGGGTTGGTCTGGATCTTCGCCTTCATCCAACTGAGCTCATACTTCACCACCGACTTTGTGCTTTCAGACGCCTTCTTGCAGTATTCCTTCCTGCGTCGCGTTTTCACTGTCTTCATGCTGGGTTTCACCGCTCGCACCAAGTATTACGGCGTCTGGGCTCTGACTGAGGGTGCCTGTATTCTATCCGGCATGGGATACAACAGCTTCGACCCGAAAACAGGCAAGGTCTTCTGGAATCGACTGCAGAATGTCGATCCGTGGGCGATGGAAACGGCACAGAATTCCCATGCTTACCTAGCCAACTGGAACAAGAACACCAACCACTGGCTGCGCAACTACGTCTACCTCCGCGTTACGCCGAAGGGCAAGAAACCGGGCTTCCGCGCTAGCCTGGCTACCTTCGCCACCAGCGCCCTCTGGCACGGTTTCCACCCAGGATACTACATGACCTTTATACTGGGCTCGTTTATCCAGACCGCGGCAAAGAGTAAGCACCAATACACCTCCATAATCCACTCCCTCCATAACTTACCATTCAATAGACTTCCGCCGCTACGTGCGCCCCTTCTTCCTCACACCGGACGGCACCAAGCCAACACCAAACAAGCCCTACTACGACATCCTCAGCTGGCTGGCAACACAGCTGACCCTTTCCTTCGCCGTCATCCCCTTTATCATCCTCAACTTCGACGACTCCGTCACCGTCTGGTCCCGCCTCTACTTCTACGGCATCCTTAACTGCGCCGTTTCCCTAGTTGCCTTCGCCTCCTTCTCCCCGCTCAGAAAATACCTCGTCTCTCAACTGAAGCACCGCAGCCGTCCTAACGCCGTAAGCACCGACACCGTGCTTCCACCTGACCTAGGCCTGCCGAATGATCCCGAGCGTGACTTTGACGAGGCTGTTGCTGAGATCAAGGCTGAGATCGAGTCCCGTGGTAGACGTGGAAGTACGGTTAAGATGCCTACAGGCGCGGAGCTGAAGGCTGCCGTTGAGCAAAAGCTTGGGCGGAAGTTGTAGGCTGTAGCAGTTTTGGTTGAGATCTAACAGTGAGAGGTGACTATTAGAAGCGGGGTGAATAGCCGGTCTGGATCAGCGTTTCGGTGTACTCTTTTTTTATAGAACAGTAGGAGTGTTTCGTCTTTATTATGTTTAATAGCGATGGTTGGTCGAGATCAGTCTATAGATATTCCAAGGATTGGATGGGTTTTAGAGAATTGCGAGCTTTGATTTGATTTCAATTACTTTCAAAGAGTAATGAAGAAGTTGAGTATAGCATAAGTAAATTGTGATACATAGAATGCCGAAGAGAAGAAGTGAAAAGCACAATAACAAAAACATATATCCAATACACGGACGTATAGCATAAATGTAAACAAAGGCTGTCACCATGCATAGAATCCCAACAAACATATAAAGCCGTAGACAGATCCGAGGCAAATGTTGAAACGTCGAGAGAATGTAAAACAGAAGGATATTTATGTGCGTTGAAGTCGTGGAGTCGTTCAGAACAAATGTGCAGACAGAGAAGCGAAAAGAAGAACGTAAGAAGGGGCTGAATCGTCAATAATCAAGAAGAGATCACAGCAAGGAGAAGACGTCTGCAATATAGCGAACAGCAAGGGGAAAAGAAACCAGTCGACTGGCTGTCCGGGAGCTCAACCGCGAAGAAAAAGAAGAGAAAAAAAGCATCAAGTAATCACCAGTGTTGAAAGTCCAAGTCGTAAGAGCGTAAATAAAAAGACCGCAATAAAACGCAGTTCAGTCCAATCCGGGGAACAAATAGCCCTAAAAACCCGTGGTAGTCCCAATAACAGCAAGCACAATAATAATAACAAGTATAGCAACCCCGAGCGAAATCATCCACCGATTAAGATTCCTCCACCAGCGCGCATTATCCCTCCTCCGCTGCTGCAGATTCACATTCTGAGCCTCAAGCGCCATCCCCACATCCGGAGAGTGAAACTCGACCATCTGCGCGGCCTTCGGCTTAGGCGGCAGAGGCAGAAACGCAGCCACACACCACGCCGGCGGGAAAATGAACCCCAGGCAGAATGAGTAGACCTGGATATTTCGCCGGCCGAGGACAGGCTCGTAGCGCGAGTCGAGGGAGGGCGGCCGCCACCGACTCGTCGAGTGCTGGACGACACGTCGGTCGGGGACGAGATGCGGGGACCAGCTGTGGCGGAGGCGGTAGAGGTGGCTGCTGGTGAACTCGCCGTCTTCGGGTTGCGGGGACGGGACCCAGTGGGCGCGTGGATCGCGCGGGTCGCTGTCTACGCGGCGTTGGGTGATTTCTTGGCTTCGCGGGGCATCGGGGAGGGGACGGTCTGGGGAGCGGGGACGTGGGACGTTGAGGGGACCCGGGACGAGGTTGAAGATGCTTGAGTTTGAGGTTCCGGGACGAGAGGAGGGTGGGCGAGTGGATGGTGGGCGGGTTGATGGTGGACGGATGGATGGCGGACGGGAGGCGTCCATCATTGAGAGAGTTGAGTTTAGGCCCATTGGTTCGCGGAGGTAGTAGACTTTTGCCCAGGTTGGGAGGATGTTGAGGATTGTGCTTGATCCTGTGCCTGGGCGTTGGAGGCTGCGGGTGCTGTCGCTTCGTTTTGAGCCGGAGGAGAGACTTTGGCTTTGGGAGAAGACCGGGCGGTTTGGGAGCTTGGTTAGGCTGTCGAGACGTTCGTCTTCGCTGTCGTTGGAGGGGTCGACAAGCCAGACGGAGGATCTGGTTGTTTCTGTCGCTAGGGCTGCTGGTGGTGGTGGGGTTGGCGCTGCCATATCGCGGTCTGAGTCCGTGTCTGCTTCTCCAGCGAGCTTGGTTGATTCATCGGCGGACCAGATGGATGAGACAGTTGAGAGGTGCGGGTTCCAGCGTCCTGATGCCAAGTGGGGATTGCAACGTCCGGATGGAGGGCCAGGGGTGAAGTCGCGTTCTGACGATGCACCGGTGCGGGAGCTTGAAGATGGCGCGCGAATACGCGGGTATTGAATGGGTACGCCATTGTCGATGGCAGCCTGCAAGTCAGAAGCGGAACGGAGACTGCGCGAAGAGGATGTTGCTGATTGGGAACGGCTGCCCGACGGCGCCCTGGATGACGAGCGGAACGAGGCAATGGATTGCGCGATCGGACTCGAGTGGAATGAGGCTATAGACTGCGCGGGTGGGCTGGAGTGGAATGACGGGGATCCATAGCTCGATTGCTCGGACGAGGCCGGTTGGAAGGCGTTTTGGAACCAGGGTGCAGACCCCACGTGCCGAACCACGGTTCCTCCTGAGTTATACGACGAGAGCGAGTTTGTGCGCGGGTCCGACTCTGAATGGAAGTTCATGCTCGAGTTATCCAGCATTACAAAGTTGGGACTTGACGGGGCCCCGATTTGTTCAACTATAGGGCTGGAGTAGCCAGTCACGGACTCGGCAGAAGATTTTGGCGACATAGTTGACTCCGAGCGTACGGCTTTTATCGTTGGGGTGGTCGTCGGCAATCCCATATCATCATCTGAGAAGTCCGCTTCTGAACTCTCGGACCCATAGTCTGGTGCTTTCCCCGAGCCTGGCAGCGACGACTTGCTGGAGGATGGGTCGTCATCCCACAACTGCGGGGGCGAGTTGCCGGTATCCACGGTGGAGGATACATCCCAGCTACCAATTGAGTGATCTCGCGGGCTGTGGGGTGCCGGGTGGCTGAAAGCCGGTGAGGAATAGGTCGACGTGGATGATCCCAGGTGGTGATCGGAGTAGCTGAAACCGGTGTCTGATATGTATTGTTGTTGGCCTTTCCCGGGAAGCGGCAAGAGAATCTGCTCCGGCTTGGTCGGAAATGGGGTTGCGGTGTACATATCAAGTTCTTCATCCGGGACGATGCGTAATGAGCGGGTTGGTGATCTTTCATTGGAGTGCGAGGGCGTACGCTCGTGCAATGGCCTTCGCGCGCGGGGCGAGGTTGAGCGAGCGGGAAAAGACATTATTCGGACACACTGAGAGCATTGATTGAAAAGACTGATTGAGTAAAGTCGACGGCAAAGGGCAATTGGCAAACCAGATGTGTAAACAAGTCAAAAGAGTGTTGTTGTTTTTCCGAGTCGAGTATCCGATGTAAGGAATGTGGTACCCTTGGATATCCAGGGTGGTTCTATAGGCTGATGTTCATCAAAAGAGTGTGGGCAGACGTGCAGAAGTCGTCAATTAGGTCGTTTCAAACATCCAAGGCCATTAAAGAGAGTGGTCGAAAAACAATCATTAAAACGTTTCAAAACAAAAAGGACAGAAAAGCAGAGGCGCACACGAAGTCGAAGAAGAACGTGAGACACTTGGAAGGGAGGAATTTTGTTGCCCCAGCGGTGAGCGTCTAGGCAAGTGAGATCTTAGACTGCAGGGGTTATGCAGGCTGCATGCACTTGAATTGACAGTCTGGTGGCTATTAACGATTGGATGAGATCAAAAGTACAAGTTGCAATTGGTTTGTTTCTTCTGGTTGGACTGGTTGCAATTGGGATGTTCTGTTCTGGTGTCTGTTCTGGTGTCCGTTCTGTCTGTTGATATTTACATCTCATACTCCCTGGGCTACCGTTTAAATATATAAATCCATATTGAATGCGGAGTAGCCATTCACAAACTGACTCCTTGAAACATCTCGTCTCATTTAATCGCAGAATCGAAGTGGAGCCGGTGTGCGTTGTCCCTGATCCTGATGAACTGCCAATGAACTGCCACTAGTCTACTCCATCTATGCGTCGGTCCAGGTCTGACAGGCAGAATGCAGGCCGAGAACAATAATCAGACGCTCATTGCCAATAAATGTCTCCCTCGTGTAATCGGAGAATAACTGTCCACGATCCCTCGCATTGACTCAGACAATTCCAGGGGTGAGAGCTCACATCCTGTTTTTGCACGGTCCACCAGTTCGAATCAGGTTTGGCTTGAAACCGGCGGTGTTCGTCTAGCCTGAAACCGAGATTCTGGTCAATGCTATGTATAGATCGACTATATATACCGGAATATGAACGTCGGACTGTCGATATCAAAAGAACAATAGGAACAACCATGATCACGTCCACGGTGCATGGTGACAGTACATTACTGTATTGTATTATTTCCAGCCAATCACCGTTCCTCTCCCCGTACGGTAACACCAACAAAGC
Source organism: Penicillium roqueforti (assembly GCF_015533775.1). NCBI lineage: Eukaryota > Fungi > Ascomycota > Eurotiomycetes > Eurotiales > Aspergillaceae > Penicillium > Penicillium roqueforti. The sequence continues at coordinate 152,796 of NW_024067604.1, forward strand.
ACTCCCTCCTCTCTCATCCATCCCCATAAATAGCAACCTCCCCAACTCTGCAGATCATGGCGCCGGTAGGGATAATGGCTCGACTGAGGAGTCTGTACTCGAAGCAGGGTGAGTCAAGGGGGAATCCTAAAAAAAAGAGTCTCGACTAACAATCCAGATGAACCTGCCCTGTCAGAACATACCGTTGCTTTTCTCTCTGTATGTAGAACTCCTAGAAACAACAAGAACACGATGAACACGAAAAGAAAAAAACCACAATTCACAATCTCGTATCTAACTCCCATCAGGTCCTCCTCACACTACTCTACGTGTTACCATTCTATCTCTCATCAACAACCCGCCCATCGCCAAATCTCAGTCGCGATGCCCCGTCCGTGATTCGCGCCCGCATTCGCGCCGTCACGGGATCCTGTATCGTGAGCTCCGTCCTCGTCCTCTGGCTCATCATCGAGGATAATTCCTCTCTCGGCGCCGGTGTCAGACTCCTCGGCTGGTGGCCCGTCGGCCTGCTGGAGACCCTTCGGAGTCTTTTCCTCACCGCGGTTCTGTTCCTCGGCCCGCTCTTCGAACGTGGCATTGTGGAGGGCGAATGGAAGTTCTGGTTCCGTCGTAGTAAGCTCTCTGAGAGTCTCGGTGGCTGGATTGGCTGGAGAAATTATGTCGCGGTATGCAATTGCTTTTCGTTTTCCATCTTTTCTTCCCTCCCTTATTTTAACAACATTTCAATCTAATATCTTTTAGGGCCCCTTCACAGAAGAAGTCATGTTTCGATCCGCCATGGTACCGCTGCATTTACTCGCACACACCTCGCCGGGCCGGATCGTGTTCCTGGCACCGCTGTATTTCGGCATTGCGCACGTGCACCACTTTTACGAGTTCTGTCTGACCCATCCGGACACCCCGGCTCTGGCCGCCCTGCTGCGGTCGCTCTTCCAGTTTGGCTACACGACTATTTTTGGCTGGTATGCGACCTTTGTCTATTTGCGGACCGGCTCGTTGCTGGCCGTGGTTCTCATCCATAGTTTCTGTAACTGGTGTGGATTGCCGCGGTTCTGGGGACGGGTCCAGGCGGGTGAATATATCAGTCCCCCTATTACTCGGGGTAAAGAGGATTCTGATGATAGTATCCAAGTTGGGGTAAGGGGTAACAGTGGCTTGGGTGTTGGGTGGACGGTGGCTTATTATGTACTTCTTGTTGCTGGAGCGCTTGGTTTTGCTCAGGGGTTGTGGCCTTTGACTGAGTCTTATCATGCTCTGGTTTCATTTTCGGACAAGTCGAATTAGGTTGGTAGCTTGGCTTTTGGTCTAAGCTTGGTATATTTTGAATTGCTCCGGCATATACATTGGGCTGTTACATTTCGTGTTCTGTTTATATGTTGAACCGACATTGTGTTTGTATAGCATAACCTAGCACTTCAAGTCGATACATATTATTAGCTACTACAATTATTTCACTGAATTATGGAACTTTGAAATTGGCATTGGCACTCGAAACAAAACAGATTGATTTGTTGACAAGTAGGGAGAGTCGTCGACAACATGGAAGAATGATATGCCGCCCATTCCGTCAAGAAGCAATATCCCGTCTTCATTTTATTCGCACTCTTCCTTCAAGCCCGTAGATATGCGAAATGCTGTCAATTCTCAGAAATGTGTTGAAGCGACATGGCCGGCCAGGGGGGCCCCTGTCGATAACCTGCCGAGGTAAGCGAGGAAGTCCGTGCTGGAGACCGTTGCTGATGTTCCAGGCATACCAATTCTCCGTGAGGACCTTTTCGCTTACACCAATAGTCATTTCCTGGTCGATGAAGAACATCAGCTCAGCCGACGATATGTCCGGTTCAATGTGGATGCGCTTTGCAATACCGTGGCCACGGCCGGGGATTCCAGTCCGGTCACAGCAATTGAGAAGATGGAAGGGGGGTTTAGCAAGGCTTTTTTGATGAGGAAAGCAAATGGAACGGAAGTTATAGCCAAAATTCCATGCCGCATTGCTGGTCCGCCTTCATTGACAACGGCTGGTGAAGTAGGAGTTTTAGAATACGGTATGATGGTTCCTATTCCAGAGAGAGTCGAGTGGCTAAGACGTACAGTCGGGAGACACACTAGCATTCCTGTCCCTCGTGTTCTTTCCTGGTCGTCGGATAGTTCGAATGCCGTTGGCGCCGAATATATAGTTATGGAGAAAGCTGCCGGGGTTCCTCTATATGAACGATGGAGGAGTATGACTGAATTCGAAAGGCTACAGCTGATCAAGAACTTGACCAAGCTTGAGGCTCAGCTGTCGGCTATCTCGTTCCCTGCTTACGGAGGACTATACCTCCGGACTGACATGAGCCGACCGAACAGGTCTCTCGGTGATGAAATCGATCCATCCAAGTCTTTCTGCATTGGACCTTCTTGCGATAAGAAGTTTAATCCTGATACTACTCTAGAATTTGACCAAGGACCCTGTGCGTTACCTATACAACCTGGCAGTTCACCTACTAACATTTCACAGGGGATTCAATTTCAAGCTTGGGAATATCCATTACACGGCGTGAATTGCTTCGAATATCAAGAGGCCAACAAAGCCGATCGAGCTTTTACAAAGGAACCGTTGAACAACAAACCCAGCTCTTGGAAGTCACAGCGAACCTCATGAAGCTTTTAGACTCGAACCAAATATTAACGGGAGCTTGTCAGCCTACCCTATGGCACACCGATCTTCATATGGGAAATATCTTTGTCGCCCCAGACGAATGTTCAAGAATAGTATCCCTTATCGATCTTCAGTCAACGTCTATACTCCCCGCATTTCTCCAGGCGCAATGGCCGATATTTCTGAAGCCTCCGCAGACTTACGATTATGTCAAGGGAATATTCCAACCGCAACTCCCTGATAATTTCAACGAACTAGACAAGGACAGCAAAGCCATTGCATTCCGCGAATGGTCACAGGTAAAACTAGCAAAGGCTTACGAGGTCTCGACCTATCTCGAAGACAGAGCAGCGCATAATGCCATGAACGTACCCCGTGTCTTCCGAGAACTATTCACCCGATGCGGAGAAATCTCCGAAGTGGGCATTGTCCCGCTCCGCGAATGCTTGATAGAGATTTTACAGAATTGGTCAAGTCTTGGATTTTCAGGAAAATGCCCTTATTCATTCAGCCGGGACGAGCTCGATGCACATGGACGTCAGTTTGCGGAATACCGAGCCTGGCATGACGTTCAAGCGCTTGCTGAGGAATGTCTTGATACTGATGCGGAGGGGTGGATTGCGCCGCCGTTGGATATAGACGAGAAAAGAAGGCAGAATGGGGAGCTACTGGACCTGTACATCGAGAAGGTTTCTGGGGAGAAATCTGCGGAGGATGCGAAAGCGATGTGGCCTTTCACGGTTGAGGCTTGATTACGTTCGGTTGGGTCGACACAGAAGTGCTTTTGGCAGTGCCTATGACCATGCAACCGTTTTCTGGAGACGAGAGACAAAAACATAGGCAATTGAGGTCTTCGGTCTTATATCATTGGTTTAATTTCTTATATGCTTCCCTGTTCAAAGGGTATCTGCAACTTTATTCGAATAATGATACTCGAGGCCTTCCTAGATCACGCATAATATATTCCTGTATATTATACTTCACTTCCGTATTAAATCAAATGATCGGGCTTTTATTTGATTTTGTCGAACACTGAGGTGGATCCATAGTGAAATTCGAGGATGAGACCAGGTGAAAAGCCCAGCTCATCCGGGATGAAACGGGATGACCAATCCCACAGAAACGTGCATGTTCAGTTCGACATTTCCTAGCTAGTACTCCGTAGAGACTTTACATATCTGTTAAATTACATCATACTTTTTCGTACTGCATACAGTCGAACCGCAAAAGTTTCCGCGAACCAGCCCAATCGTCAAAATATATATTTCAATCCACATACTTAAAACATTAACTAGACATCCATCTCTAATGAGAAAAATATATAAAAATATGATCGTAATAGCTAAATAGCCTACGTATTGAATGTAAGTTTTAATATTTTATATATCATTCTTTAGAAGCAATGTTCAATCATTGAAGATAGTGGATGTAATTGCGCAAAGGCGGTATAGAGAAATTTCCGCGGAAACTTATGCGGTAGAACTGTATTTCTGTCAGATTTCACTATGTATTTCTAATAGTTCCTGAGTCCTTTAGGATCTCCGAATATGTCACCAGCCATAAATACAAGCAGAATGTCCATGCTCTTGTTGGCGACTTGGTTTGTCGAGAAATCAAGAAGTTGGGTCTTCCTGACGACTGGCCCTTGCTGGCTCGAATGAGCTTCGAGGACTTGAGCTTGCATTCTTCCGAAAATCGTGATAGCCATGACCTATGTCCCAGACATATATATCAGCTTCCAAGAAAGATGAATATATCTTGAATCTATACTCATAGGAATAGTGTTATATTCTAAACATTCCTCTCGCGTAATCATAGCTGCGGTAAGAATAGGAACGACTCAACCATAGAACTATATCATCAAAGGTTATACGCTGTATGTGTAAGAAGGACATCTAGAAGGACCACTCAAAAGACCATCTTCATTCACCTCTCTAGTCACAGTGTCAATTCCCTGTTATTCTCATTTATATCTCCATAATTATAGAATGCTCTAATCAAGTCTTCACTAAAGTATCTCTCTTCCCACAGCCCAATCACACATAAATACTAAGCCATAATAAACCTGCTTATCACATGTCATAGCCTACTCACGGGGCTAGGCAGTGTAGAGCTCCGCAGGCTTCGGTGGAGATCCTTTCAACTCATATGCATGGTAGCTCTCGTGGCCACGGGCCACTTGGTAAGATGGCTGAAATAGAGGAGTAGGTTGGGCTGCCGGAAGGGCTGCTAATTTTCGATTCCTTCTCTCCCAAAAGGCCCATCCAATGGATAGGAGAGCAATAGCTGCGAGAGGAACCCCAACTCCTGCACCGATTGCAATTTCCCTAGACTCATTGCAGCTGTTTTCGTTGCTGGCAGTAGCGGTAGCGGTAGCGGTAGGGACAGGGGTAGTGGCAGCCGTAGTGACAGCCGTAGTGACAGCCGTATCGGTACCATTGGCAACGAAGGAAGATGTATTGTTGGATATTTCCTCAAAGTTTGAGAGAACCCCGGCACTGGGAATAATGTATCCGTCGAGGATCTTAAAACTGGTTTGAGTTGCACCATCGACGTTGCTACAAATCTTTTCCCCAGAAAACGGATCAACAAGGACTGAGTTGCAACAATAGGTCGCGTTATTTTCACTCCCGTCGAGCCATACAACAGCTGAGCCGGCACCTCCTTGGGCCTTGACTGATAACAGGAGTCAGATAAAGGATATAGATTATGTTAGATGAATGTCAGACCTACCACATATATCTGTACATCGGCTGCTTCTCCAAGTACTATCGGTACAACCACCACGAGACAGCGAGAAAGGTTGCTTCATTGATAAGCATAAGCCGTTGGTAAGACATATAGACGTGTTTGCGCAACAGTGAGAGAAATCTCCATCGGTGTAACACGGGGTATCTGTGCTTGTCGCTCCATTTGGATAATAGCATTGGTCGACGGCGAAGACTGCAGTAAAGAGACTCAAAAGCGACAGTTGAAGGACGAGGCCCTTGAGACGGAAGTAGGATTCCATGTCAGTGTAAGTGATGTATGAATGCTGCTTCAATAGAAAGAAAGAGCGGCTCTTTCAAATCCGCTTTCAAAACCCGGGCTATATCGGGGCTGAAGGATATCAGAAACAGAGAATCGCAAGGAAAACAAAGTGGCCTTAGCATATGTTTTATCTTTGCGCAGTACTGAGCAACATCCTTCAACTGATCAGCGCTTCCAGCCCGGGTTGAGAGCCCTCAAACCCCTGTCAATTTAAAATTACGATAAAACATCTTGAAGCCGCCCCCAATTATCATTCCATTTACATGCTCATCTTCAACCTCAAATCTAGACTACCAGCCTTGATGGAGTAGATTTTATAACTATACATATATGACAGAGGTCAGACAAAGCCTGCAGTAGTAATGTATCCATCAGAAGTATCTAGCAGATCAGCATACAAAATATACATTTCGTTTCAGCTGGGGAGAAGGCGAATTGGTGGCGCTACAGTCGGAAGGGAGCATTGGGAAATAATATGTATCTAGCCGCCCTGAGTGGAGCAACGGAATCCCGTGTCTCTCAGTAACCCTATCAGGCCACTGCACGCTACTGCGTAGTATTGGCCCCGTGCTGTACTTTTGTCATTCCCTGTCCCTGTCATGTTACGGTAATCGTTAGTACATGCGGTAATAGGGGATGATGGGTGCCAACGAGTCAATAGTATCTGGAACGATGTCAGCAGCGGCAGATGAGGGAACGAGATAGAGAGTAGGTAACACATACACTGTAGACATGAGGCAATAGGTGGAGCCTAGCCCAATATACACGGGTCTGTTCGCTCCGAGCGGCCCGCTGGACACAGCCCACTGGTACTCCTCCGTACATCGTCTAGCACGAGCGATCTCACCCGACCCACTATGCGACATCGGTTTGGTCCCCAGCCCGACATGACCCTGAAAAGGGGTTTTTGCATCGTGTGTCCTGGTATCGAATGACGAAATACAATATAGACCAGCAGAGACTTATTAGCGTTGAAGCCGGGCTTGCTAGGATGCTTTCAGGCGATACGCCGATGACCCTGGATCCTGGAAAAGTGGCACTCACTAGCGGGGTCTTGCATGGTTAATAGGGCGCTATCGCGGACATTGTCTTTGCTCATTCTCTCTTTGTCAAGTCCTTTCACCAACTTCCTTTGTTCACCCAGATATCGATCGCAGTCTGGCTAAATGGCATCTCTTTTGAAGATGAGACGATCCAACATTAATCTATCTCCATTATTGAATATTTTTCGTTATTCACGAGGATTATATCTTGCTCTGTTGGCCATACTATTATTGTTCATTTTCGGAAGTGTCTTGAATCGAAGGCAAGAATATCTGCAGTACTTTCCTTCTGGCTCATGGCCTGACCTAGGGCAATCCAGGTCTACTGTGATACGGCCTGGAGATCTAGTAAGCAGCGGGTCGCGGGAAGTACGCCCACAAGATGATCAAACGCCATTTGCCCATGAGCCGATCGGACTTGGAACTCTACGTGATGTCCGGTATGTGGCGGTCCATCTGACTCCCAATTTGTGTATATATTAACGCGTGATTGATAGGGAGGGCAACTTTTATCGCGGCGGGACTTTGACAATAGGACATGGAAGTGATGATCCTGAACCCCCAAGGCCTGTAGTCTATGACCCTTATCCCGACTATAACAGCGACCAGTGGCGCAAGGAGTTTCTCGGCAGTTTTTTTGCTTGTGACGGCCCACGAGGAAGGCCATTGAGTCGTTCGAATATCCAAGATATGGTCTCCGTTTATCCAGGAATTCCTCGAGGTATTTGCGAACCCACCCTCAATGGCGAGACAACTTTGACAGATAAGATAGATTTTCCCTTGCCCTTACTCGGATCGTATGCGGCAATAGGTATTGATGCATATACTTGTGCCAACCGCTTCTCTCGATTGGGCGCGTATGGTTACAGTGACGATCCCCAACCACACATAAATTTGAGTGAAGCCAATTGGGGAGCACTGCAGTTACAATGCGTTGAAAGGAATGCCGCAAGATACTCGACGAGGCAGACTGACTCTCATTCGATCAAATCTATTCTTCCTCTCCACCCTCCTCTTTCTTCAAGGAAGTTCCTCCGCGATCGACCGAGCTCTGCTACTCGCGACTTGAAACACAAATCAAGATCGGCTGTCATACTACGTGCGTGGCATGATATAGATTGGACTGAGAACCTCAAACAATGTGTGCGATCTCTTATCATGGAACTGTCGTTACACTCCGGCGGTGAGTATGAGGTCTTCATCTTGTGTCATGTTAAAGACAAGGACATTCCCTATACAGACGATGATGAGGCTATGCAATCTGTTAAGTCTCGCTTTGTGCCACGCGAGTTTTTGGACGTGACCATACTTTTTAACGATGAGACCTTGAAAACTTGGTACCCTAAAGTCGATGAACACAGGTTCGATACCTCCGAGGCTGATCACTATATTGCATGTCGTCTAACAGATTCACAGCACCAATTACCAGTATTGGCAACCGGTTCAGATATTTTCGCAATCGTTTCAGGAGTTTGAATACTACTGGCAACTGGAAATGGATGCCAGATTTATGGGGCACAGCTATCATTTCCTTGAAAAGTCCGTGGAATTTGCAAAGAGACAACCGCGGAAATATCTCTGGGAGCGCAACGCCTATTTCTACCTTCCAGGGATACACGGGAGCTGGCAGGACTTTGTACGGATGGTCGGCTCCTCTGTGAATGGCCGAGGCAGTGTTTGGGGGCCCCAGGGCACCTCAGATACAACGCCAGTAGGCCCCAAGCCAACTACGCCGTCTCCGGAGGACGATAAGTACGAATGGGGTGTCGGGGAAGAAGCAGATTTTATCTCCTTCTTACCGATCTTCGACCCCGTAGATACAAAGTGGACGTTCTCGAACAGACTATGGGGTGTGTCCGAGAATACTCCACGCCGAGCATCTCCCGTTGCAATGGGGCGCATATCAAAGATCCTGGTGCAACAAATGCATGATCTGCAAATCCAAGGAATGGGACTTGTTTCCGAAATGACAGCTCCTTCACTTGCCCTCTGGCATGGCCTCAAAGCCGTCCATGTACCGCATCCTGTGTACATTGATGGCAAATGGACAGCCAAAGAACTTGGACGCATCTTAAACCCAGGTGAACCCCAGAAAATCAACGGGGGAAGCGATAGTATTTGGAACTGGGACCACCGCTGGGACCACATCCTCTATCGATTATCTTATATGTTCTCTACCCAGACCTCAGAAGACCTTTACCGGCGATGGCTGGGCTACCCGATTGACCCCAATCAATTTACCGACGGTAGTTATGTGAGAATTACCCCCCTGCCTTGCCTTTTTGCAGAACTAATATCACTTCACTTCAGCACCAGGATCCACAGGGTCGAAATTGGTTCGATGGCGGTGACTTGGTTAGTATCATTCTCTTCCCCGAACATTCGAGAAGATAACGTCATTAAAGCTGACTCGGTCTTGTTCTAGCGAGAGGATTTATACGGACCACTCTGTTTTCCATCTATGCTACTTCATCCTGTTAAGAATACCGCTGAGAAGAAAGGCCCAGGCATGGCAGTTCCTGTTTGATATTTGCTTGCCAGTCCATGCAATTGTACAATTATTCTCATTTTCGCGATTAGATTTGGAGTATTTTGATTTTAAGTCACATTTAACCAAGATCATACTTGTCAGCGTACTGATCCATGAAGTCTCAGATAAGCGGAACATCACATATACTTCCCTGCCAGCTTTGGCTCAAGATATTCCCATTCCCGGCGGACATAGATCACGAGTACGGGCAACGCACCATCCCGAAGCCGCCATCCACTTAGTCGCCCGCACCCCATACAGGGCCAACAGAATGCTCGGCGTGGACTGTCCAATGTAACTCCTGCCCTCGTGCCGCAGAGTCACATGATCTTAGAACCGAGGACATGCTCCTCCTTCAATTATATGAGTCAGATGCGTACTGTACGAAAGTCTAGAAGATTACATGTAGCTCGAAAGGATCATAGCGGCATTTCTTTCACACACTATTGCCAACTTTCTTCGTTCTCCGCTTCAAGATGAGATCATTCACGGCATAAAGAATCTCTCGCGAAGAAAGAACAATAAAAACCGAGAGAAGAGATATTATAATCAAAGCCACACAGATAATCGTGAATATCGCAAATCCACGAGACGTATATGCAAACACTGACCATCCACCTTCAAGTGGAACAACCGCTAATGCCACTTGCATAGCACTGAGTAAAACACTGAAGACTGCAAAGATGAACAGTAAGGTGCCGTAGGAACGTGCAAAATACGCTCCATACTGCCCATGCACCTTGTGATACATGAGACGTCCGAAGAAAATCTTGGTCCAAAAGTTCAGACGGGAAAGACGCAGTTCGCCAAATTTGTAGCGTGGAGACACAGAATCGTCACATATCTCCTCAAATGCAGTAATGAACTTGACGAAAGATGAATATGTGATTTTTTTCGGTAGTAGTCGGTGATTATCATTGGTGGCAAGAATGAAGTCCGATTTATGGCGTATAAGATAGGCATACGAGCGCATGAATCCGAGAACTGCCTTAGCGATCTTGTGTTGCTGATACTTTGGGATCTTTGAATTTCTGTCGGCGAGGTAAAACTGCCAAAATGCGTGCGATAAGAGATACTTGGGCATTGGCTTGATGAAGACTCGATCGTAGATCCAGACCAGATGGAGGCCCGGATCTTCCGTGATAATCACTTCACGTCCTCTCACGATTTGGTGGGTGAGGGCTGATATATGAGTACTATCTTGTTTGGCGACCAGCCAAAGGAATGGCGAAAGTTTGTCCAGGTTACGCGTCATGAACTCGGACTGGAGAGTTTTGACAATATGGTCATCCTCCAATTTTATCCTTGGCTCGCCAGGAAGATGATCCTTCTCTGTCAATTGTTGAGTTGAAGAAATGGGATTGCTCTTTCGCCTCGACAAGTGGCCATCGGCGGTTATTGTGAGCTTGTCACAGAGTTGTGAGTTCTCGGAGAACGGAGCCATGCTGGAAAGACCTGAGGAGAGAATAGCGAGAACATCTTCGCCGATGAGGGGTAACGCTTCGTGTATGAAGAAATATTGCAAGCTGAGACGCGGATGATCGCACCCCTCACAATTAATGGGGCTAACGCATGTGCTATATATAGACTAGAGAGCAACCTCGAATCTCGACGTGATGAATCCCGATGGCGGTTATATGAAGACGGTTGATACGGACCACGTCCGACTCGCAATCAGTAGACTCCACCTGGCCCCTCTAGGGCGGTAATGGTAACAGTAACCCAGACGTAGGATAGCAATGCATCTGCTTGATTCGAGATAATTCATCTGGGCCCCGCCATCATGCGTTAGGGTGGCATATCACCCTGACGACTCGGTTTTTGGCTGAGGGGCCAAATTCGTGTCCAGCTCCCATTCCCTATCCACCCCCTGCTTCTCTTTCAAATAATTCATCGTGATATTTTCAACTTACATTTGGTTAACTGTGTATTGGCAATATGCTGTTTACAATCACCATCCCATACCTTTTATGGGCTATGTTCCTATCGGAAAGGCTTTTCCATCGAGTGTGGAGTTTTTCCCTCTTTACTCTTTCATGGCTGATTAGTGACATCTTCTCACTTCCTAACTATTCAATTCCAAAAATACTATTGACCATGTTCAATTTTTTGATATGTGCTGCTCTATCCCCTTTGCAGGTTGTTCTTTTCCGAGGCTCTGTGTGTATGAAGCGAGAGCGCATCACAATCTTTTCCCCCTCCGACGTGACCTCCCGAGATACCTTTCTTGCCGAGTTTGTGCCCGTAAATTGTGGTCTCTTCATGGGTTGATGGCTAATTGTCTTGTCAGTATCGTCTACGTTCACGGTCTTGATTCGAATCCACTGACAACTACAGAACGCTCATCTGAAAAGGTGTCATGGGTTCGTGATCTGTTACCGAAAGAAAATTTGAACTGTCGCATCATGGCCTTTAATTACGATACGAGATGGATGAGCAATGCCCTGAGCAAGTCGTTAAAAGATTTGGGCGATGACTTGATTCACGCTCTCGCCAGTAAGCGAGAGACCCTAGAGGTAAGAGATTGGACTTGATTTCGATTTGAATCTAGGTACTTAATTCGTCTAGGAGAAAAGCCGACCTATCATTTTGATTGGCTATAGTTTTGGTGGTTTAATCATCGACCAGGTAAGGTTGGTTCAGCATCGGGTTATTTTCAGTTGAACTAATAGGGAAACAGGCTGTGGTGAACATGGTGCAAAATAGCGATTTGGAACCTGAAATTCTCGAGAGTCTGGGAGGATTTGTCTTTTTGAGCACGCCGCATCGAGGTTCAAAACTCACTCCTATTGGAGAGATAATTTCTCTTTTTGGATACTGGAGGGGTTCAGATACCGCTCTTTTGAAAGTTATGAAAGTTGGCTCAGATGCTAGTGACGACTTATACGATCGAATTCACTCTTTTATCTACGAAAAGGATATGTCTCGCAAGACTCTTTGCGTTTTTGAAGCTCAGAGAGAATTTCTATGGGGCATAGCAATCACCCATGTGAGCTTTCAAATCCCCCGCATATGCGATATGCAACTTATATAACAATCCAGGTGGTGGACCGGGAATCAGCAGTGATTCAAGGGACAATAAAACGTTCAGCAGAGAGATTACATAGGGAGATTCAGGGATGCCAGTCTCTAAATGATGAAACGTATGAAGATGTGGTGAGATATATCAAAAGATGGCTCAAAGCCGAGAGCGAAAGAAAAATTGGTCAGCCCATCATCTGCTTTAATTGGATTCTAACACCAGCTGACAGATGTCTTGATTAGCAACGCAAACAAAACCAACGCACATCTATTTCGTCCCGACAGAGACAGTGCCAAGCTATACACAACGAGACCAGCTATGGAATGATCTGGAAAGAAAACCAACAATACGACACGAAGAGAGAGACATCCCGTATGAAGTAGTCGTGCGAGGCTTGGGGGGCAGTCGCACTTCAGGTATAATGAAAGCATAGATGTCCTGGCTCACTACAGTCTAGTACAGCGAGTGCAAGGAAAGTGGCCCGGTACCACAATGCACAGCTAGGTTCAGTGGAGGGTAACCTGTGGCGACCAAAATCAAAAATGGCAGGGGTGGTACATCAAGTTTATGCTTGCTGCATGCTCTCAACTTATCAAAGAAGACCATAAGCCACAGCTTCGTCGGCATCTCTATGTTGCATCTCCCAGACGTGTGAATATAGATTTGAGGGGTATTAGCACCAAGGAAACAGGGAAGGCTTTCATCTGGAAAACACTAGGAATTATTTACTGTAATGAAGGTTAGGGGGCGAATGCCGAGCAGCTGCAGGTGCAGATAATAGAGACATGCAAGACAAAGCTCGGCGAGGACCATCCCGACACGCTGGCTAGTATGGCGAGTCTCGCTTTCACCCGGAAATCTTCAGCTCACGATACTGAAGCCTTAAACTAATACGAGATTGCTTAACCAGGCAAAAGCAAACACTCAGCCTGAACCATCATACCAACTGTGTATAATTCTGAAATTTTATTAAAATGGGAAGCGGAGCGCTTAAATATGAACACATAGATAAGCTGGATACTTGAATATCAGATGTTTACCCAGCGATTCTTGCTTTATTCGTTGATTTTCCGCAACAATCGTTGATTGAATTCGTGCTCGCTGTAACGTGCCAGGTCTTGCAACCGAAGAGGGCATTCAATTCAAAATAACTAAGATGAGGAGAGAAAGAAGAAGCAAGTTACAAAGTTGGAAGCAGCCTATTGATATAGTTGACCACTTTGCAAACGTTGCAAACCTCGAACCTTCTCGCTTAGCTATCTAGAAAACAATCTATGAAATGCAAACTAGCAGACTATGCAAACAATAAGCGAGTGAACAAACGAGCAAGCAAGCAAACATGAAGCACATAATGATAGCGATCTATCGTAGATCGTGACCTCGCTACTCAAAATGGGATTGACCTTACTACTGTGAATATCGCTACCAAGAGATTGTGGAAAAGCAGAAGTGATAATGTCAACGAGCGAATTCTCATACGCATTGTGTAGTTTGACTCAATTTCATGCGATTTGGTTCCTACTCTGCATTTAATAACTACTTGATGATTCTCTTTCCTTCACCATCTCATACATACGACCATAGGGTGTGGAAAACAGGGCTTCCCGTCCGCTCAGCCGTACTTAAGCCACACGCCGGTGAGTTAGTAGTTGGGTGGGTGACCACCAGCGAATCCTCACTGTTGTATGTTTT